>NC_043019.1:28240619-28341242 GCF_006345805.1 Octopus sinensis | reverse complement strand
ATTTACTCTCAATTAAAAAGAGAAATCGAACATATATATATACATACATATATATACAGACACACACACATCTATATACATATGCAGACATGTACATATGTGTGATTTCCTGCTATAACATCCAAAACTTCCTTCTACGATTACTTAAATGTGATCAGTCATCATTATCATTAAACACCACCCCCGAAAACCAAACCAAACCAAATCCAACAAGTTAAAACTTAACGATTGAGTGTGTTTATTACTTTATCATATTATCAATCACCATAACACATAAACCACAAATGCTAACGAAATAATTAAAAATACAATTAAAATATACAACACACACACACACACACATATATATATATATATATAAATGTCTCCTTACCTCATTTTCCTTGTGATTACGAATTCCACGAACGAGGTCCTGTAAATTTTTGTCCAAAACTCTTTCCAGAGTTCCTTTTACCTTTTTTAACGCCATCACTTAAAAATGTTTGACTATTTTCTCATCTAATATATATAATATAATATATATATATATGTGTTATATATATATATTTATGGGAGGGGGGTGTAATATATATTTTTTTTATTCATATATAATATATTAAATATGCTTGAGAGGTGCAAAGAGAAAGAAGAACTCAATACATGAGGTACTATCTACATACATATATATATATATATATATATATATATATATATAATATATATATATATATATGTATGTAATGTATGTATATATAAATCAGTGCTGAGGTGGATTGGGTATTTTTTTGCGGCTTTAAGCGATCATTTATATAATTCTATAATCGCGTATCCATACGATGTCCTATTTTTTAAAAAGGGGTGTTTCTTTGGTTGATGTTATTCTCATACATATTGTTACGTATAATGTATGTAGCACAGATATATATATGTGGATATATATATAGGAGGTGTATAATACTTTCCGTCCTTCTCTCTCTTACTGCAACATATTTTCTTGATGGGAAAGATGAATCGGTAATCGAACCCCAAAGCCAAGCTTCCGTAAAAAAAGTCCAAGTGAATTTAATATAAGTAGAATAATAAATAACAAAAACTATAAAGATGTCGCGGTGTTTTTTTTTTTGAGACGTCGACGTTAATTGTTGTTGATGTTGTTGGTTTTCGGTTCAATGAAAGCTAGTTGGTTTTTAAATGAGGAGGAAAAAAAACAGAAGGCCAGCGAGGAGAAAGATAGGAGGTGTGTGTGTGTGTTCGAGAAACTCTCTCGCTCTCTCTGCCTACCATGAATGTGTCTACAAAACTACAACGGATCACTGACAAACTCCAACACCAGAAACATTTCAACATGGCTTCGGTACAACTACCACGTGACCTGGTGACGTGTAACACAAATATACACGCAATTACAGCATATATACATAGAATACACACACACACACATATGTAGGTATATATATGTATATATATAGGTGTGTGTATACATATTTATATACGCACGCATTTATACGTATATATTTGAGTGCAAATATACGAAACTCTCGCCCTTCAGGCACTATGTCTTTTTTGCCGATTATTAATTATATATATATATATGTGTGTATTTGTGTATATATAATATATATATATATATATATTATATATATTATATATATATATGTGTGTGTGATGTGTGTATATATACATATGTATGTATATGTATGTGTATATATATATAAATGTATGTATATATATATGTATGTATATGTATGTATATATATGTATATATATATGTATGTATATATATGTATATATATGTGTATATATGTATGTATATGTATGTATATTTATATATGTGTATGTTATATATATATGTATATATATATATGTGTGTGTGTGTATATATATATATATTTATTTACATATTTATATATATATAGATAGATAGATATGCATGTATATATATATATATAACTACAAAATTAGAGAATGGAGAAATATACTTAAATCAGTAAAACATCAACTATCCGATGATACTCAATCCATACTTTAATACACCATTACATATGAGTAAAGGCAATACATAAAATGAAATGAGATATACAGTAATAGTAAAAAGATAAAGAGATATAAGTAAAAAATTTTCAAATATAATATGCAAATAAATCAAAACTGACAGCTGTTTCGGCAGTGAGGACAGTCATACCTCATTTAACCTATAAGCCATAAGGCAGGTATAAATGAGGCATTAACAAGGATGCCCCACGGCCTCTTCAGAGAATTAAATTAAATTTGTTATAATAGTGAAAAATATTATACAATCTATACATAAAATATAAAAATATAACAATGTAAAATATAAAAACTTATACATCATAAGCTACACTTATATAATATAATACACATTTGTACAAAAAAGGAAGGTAAACAGAACAAAATAAAAAAAATATATAATAGTGTATATATTAATATCAATAAGTACCGATATTATACATATTTTGGCTAATAGTTTTTTTTGGCGTTCCCTGACTAACCCACCGTATAATTTTCTTTTGTGATTTAAATTTCAAACCAATAGCCAATCGAATTAATCTATAGTTTCTTTACCTAGTGGTCAGCATTTCTTAACTCATAGTATTTCGATCTTGTAAGGATGGACTTGGTGCTAACTTAACTGTATCATCTATTTTTTATTATATTTTTTTTATTATTTTATTATTATTATTATTATTATTATTATTATTATTATTATTATTAATAGTAATTTTATTAACTTTTATAGCTTTAGAATCTTATGAACTGTACCACGGATTTAATTAATTATTTTTCATCTCCATATATGTTAGCCTTTGTTTTTTTTTTTTTATATATTATTTAAAAAAAACTATTAGCCAAATATGTATAATATCGGTACTTATTGATATTAATATATACACTATTATTATTTGTTTTATTTTGTTCTGTTTACCTTCCTTTTTGTACAAATGTGTATTATATTATAATAAGTGTAGCTTTATGATGTATAAGTTTTTATATTTTACATTTTTATATTTTTATATTTATATGTATATGATTGTATAATATTTTTTTCACTATTATAACAAATTTAATTTAATTCTCTGAAGAGGCCGTGGGGCATCCTGTTTAATGCCTCATTTATACCTGCCTTTTGGCTTATAGGTTAAATGAGGTATGACTGTCCTCACTGCCGAAACAGCTGTCAGTTTTGATTTATTTGCATATTATATTTGAAAATTTTTTACTTAATCTCTTTATCTTTTTACTATTACTGTATATCTCATTTCATTTTATGTATTGCCTTTACTCATATGTAATGGTGTATTAAAGTATGTTGAGTATCATCGGATAGTTGATGTTTTACTGATTTAAGTATATTTCTCCATTCTCTATTTTGTAGTATTAATTTACGGTAATATTATTACTTTACCCATATAATGCAATAGATGAACTGATTGTTTGACAATTTTTAACATCTATGTATTAATTTTGTTGGGTACCTATCTAGCAGTATATTGGATATATATTATCCCATGGTGGGTTGAATTTTCAACCCCTATCTCATTTTATAAATATATATATATATATATAATATATATATATATGTGGTGTGTGTGTGTGTGTGTGTGTGTGTGGTCTCATCATCATCGTCATCGTTTAATGTCCGCTTTCCATGCTGGCATGGGTTGGATGGTGTGACTAAGGGCTGGCAAGTCAGAAGGCTGCTCCAGGCTCCAATCTGATCTGGTAAAGTTTCTATAGCTGGATGCCCTTCCTAATGCGAAACCACTCAGAGTGTAGTGGGTGCTTTTTATGTGCCACCGGCACGAGGTCCAGTCAGACAGTTCTGGCATCGACCACGCTCAAATGGTGTTTTTTACATGACACCGGCACAGTAGCTAGTCAGGCGGCACTGGCATCAACCATGCTCGAATGATGTCTTTTGCATTCCACTGCACAGGAGCCAGTCAGTTGGCACTGGCATGTATATATATATATATATGTGTGTGTGTGTGTGTTAGTGTATGCATGTATATATGTGTGTGTGTATGTATGTGTGTGTGTGTGCATGTGTGTTTGTCCCCCAACGTCACTTGACAACCGATGTTGGTGTGTTTACGTCCCCATAACTTAGCAGTTCGGTAAAAGGGCCCAACAGAATAAGTACTAGGCTTACAATGAATAAGTCCTGGGCTCGATTTCTTCGACTAAAGGCGGTGCTCCAGCATGGCCGCAGTCAAATGGCTGGAACAAGTAAAAGAGTACACACACACACACACACATATCATCATCATCAACATCATCATCATCATCAACATCATCATCATCATTTAATGTCCACCTTCCATTCTAGCATGGATGGGACAGTTTCACAAGTGCTGGTCAGACAGAAGCTTGCACCAGACTTCTGTGACTGTTTTGGCAGGATTTTTACAGCTGGATGCCCTTCCTAACACCAAGCACTCAGCAGAGTGGATTTAGTGCTTTTTATGTGGCACAAGCACTATATATATATATATATATATATATATATATATATATATATACACATAATGGGCTTCCTTCAGTTTCTGTCTATCAAATCCACTCGCAAGGCTTTGGTCAGCCTGAGTCTATAATAGAAGGCACTTTCCCAATGTGTCATGCAATGGGATTGAACCAGGAACCATGTGGTTGGAGAGCAAGCATATTACCACACAGCCATACCAGGGATTGATTCATAAATACTGGAGTTGATTCATTCAACTAAAACCCTTCAGGACAATACTCCAGCATGGCCACAGTTCAATAACCAAAACGAGTTAAGGCTAAAAGAAGACACATGATATACCTGTGCATGTCTGCATACCTGTGTTCAAGCTTACATGGGTGTATTCGTAGCTATCTGATTGCATGTGTGGGGGGGTGGGGTGGGGGTGTAAAGGTAATTATATATAAATATTTGTGAAAAGACATGCCAATTAGAGTCAGTATCGACATGGATCAATGGACATGTTAAAAAAAAAATTGAATGACAAGCCATGAATCACTTATGAGAATAACAAAGCAACAACAGATAAAAAAATAATAATAATAATAATAATAATAATGAAATTATTGTATACAGTGCTCAGGTGCACCACAACTTGTCAGACAGTGCGTATAAAGTATATGCAGTAATGTACAAATGTCTGGAAAGCAAATAATGTATGAGTCAGATACATGCTTGTGTGCGTATGGAGGGGAGAAAATCAGGTGTAGTGTTGGCGAATCTCAGAAAGCATGGAAGTTTTGAAGGATGCAGTGCTCCGACAACTAACAACTGATGCTGGCAGTTTGTTCCATGCTTCAGCAACTCTCAGTGTGAAAAAATGTTTCCTAAAGTCATGGGAGCTGTGCTGTTTTCTGACTTTGTAAATATGTCCACGGGTGTTAGACAGGTGGAGTTTGAAAAGGTGCTCAGAGTTATTGTTTGTGCGATGGTTAATAATTCTATGGGTGTCTGCCAAGTCAGCTGCCGGACGTCGGAGTTTCAATGTGTCCATGCCCAGGGAAGTAAGGTGTTCAGAATATGGCAAATATCACAACTACAATTTCCATTTGATTTTTATTTAATGTTGATGTACTTGACTGAATAGGACTCCTCAAGCGCATTATGTAAATATAAATAACACAACACGAGAAATCTCCCAAGCAGACTCAAAACAAAAAGACAAGGTCTAGGAGTGTGTGCTTACATGGAAAAATTACAGAAAGGCCCATAAAATTATCAACCATCATACAAACAATAACTCTGAGCACCTTTTCAAACTCCACCCATCTAACACCCGTGGACATATTTACAAAGTCAGAAAACAGCACAGCTCCCATGACTAGGAAACATTTTTTCACGCTGAGTGTTGCCCGGCATCAGTTGTTAGTTGTCGGAGCACTGCATCCTTCAAAACTTCCATGCTTTCTGAGATTCGCCAACACTACACCTGATTTTCTCCCCTCCATACACACACAGACATGTATCTGACTCATACATTGTTCGCTTTCCAGACATTTTTACATTACTGCATGTACTTTATACGCACTATCTGACAAGTTGTGGTGCACCTGAGCACTGTATACAATAATTTCATTATTATTATATTATTATATTATTGTCAACAAGATCACAGGCTGTGGTGGAAGAACCTATTCGTCTACAAATATATTTATTAACAAATTATCTAATTCACTCATAATGAAACTAAACCGAGATACAATTACTGCAAGCTTTTTTGCTTTCTGAGTTCATTTGTGATTATAATGGGGTCAAGCTACATCAAACATCGCCTTTTCATTGAACAACTTGCAATGGCATAAAGAGGAGAGAGGGGAAAACTCACAGCAATGGTAGTTGAATGTTTTCTATTGGAGAAACAAAATCTTGTACAACTTTTTATACTTGATAGGAACTTTGTAAGTGCAAATACATGGGAAACCTTCACCAACAGAGGGCTTATATATGGAAAAAGGCATGGCTGTGTGGTAAGAAGCTTGCTTCCCAACCACATGGTTGTAGGTTCAGTCCCACTGCGTAACACCTTGGGCAAGTGTCTTCTACTATAACCTCAGGCTGACCAAAGCCTTGTGAGTGGATTTAGTAGATGAAAGCTGTAAGAAGCCCATCATGTGTATATATATATATATATATATATATATATATGTAAACAACCTGATTTTAGTCAGTCAGTGGACTCTACTACCTCATATGTTCTTAACATTTAAATCCACATCTTTGTCTATATATCTACCTTCTCTATAATGTTGCCACTTGATTTGAAAATTTTTGTATTAATGGAAAACCTCTATAGTTGGCTGATGAGTACTCAGCATCGTAAATCTGTTGTAATATTTACAACATTTAATAAAATGATGTAGTACGAAACGATCATACCAAATTACCGGAATCATTCTTGTTGCTTATTTTGATTATATATATATATATATATATATAGATATATATATATATCTTTAGAGTTCATATTAATCTGTCAAATGTAATGCTTATTTGTTCACATTATTTTGAATTATTCAGGTTCAAGAGGGGTCTCCACAATATTTGCTTGTAACTTTGTAAATTTTTTACATACAGATTTGAAATTTTGTCTGTGGGCGCTTTATATACCACTGGTTTATAGTGACACTGACAGTTTCAACCTTAATGATGCCAACAAATTGAAGTTTTGAGATGCCATCACCTAAAATCTTAAACAATATAAATATCTGAAACTATTACAAAACGTGTGGCTAATTAACAAATCAGATCTTACCATAAATGCACCATAAATGCTCAATAATATTGAGATTTGGGGACTATATATAAAATAAATACATTCTCTTAAATGTTGATTAGACCTAGGCTAAGAATGTTAGTTAGAAGTGAATATGTATCCATATATGAATAGATATACATGGGTATATCTATTTATATAGACATCCCCACATGTATATATTTATAGCACCATTGGGAAAAGGTACTACATTTTAATATGAAATAGCTAAAAATGTTTTTTCATTTCTGACCAGGGAAAGTGATCCATGTGATATAAAACATAAAATTTAGGCTGATCCGTTTTTCTGAAGCTTAAACGCTGTAACTAGGTCGATATTTGAAACTAGGTTAATTTTTCTCTTTTGTTTTCTTTTCTGGCCACAGAGAGAAAACATGTTTTATCCATAGCATGTACTTTTAACAGCAGGAAAAAAATGCATTTATTGAAAAACACAGCTTCATCATATATATATGTGAGTGTGTGTGTATGAGTGTGTGTGTGTGTGCATGTGTGTGTGTGTGTGTGCATGTGTGTGTGTGTGTGCATGTGTGTGTGTGTGTAGTTGCTTTTAATTTTTAATTTTTTGTAAAGCCAAAACAATACAATTTATAATTTATAATAAAATAATACAAGCCAATGGTTTGCTTTTTTACCATCTGTTTCAGTATTTCCTAGTTAGGACCCCTTCTTCAGGAATTCTTTGAAGTAATGGTGCTGTGAACTGACTCCTGGTACTGTAGTGTGTGCATGTGTGTGTATATTTATATGTATATATGTATACAAGGGTTGGACAAAATAATGGAAACACCTTAAAATTTCAAACAAATTAATTTTAATATGGGGTAAGACTGCCTTTGGCAGTAATTACAGCTTGAATTCTATGAGGAATTTTTGTCCATTCTTCAACTAAAACAGTCTCCAGTTCTAGTAGTGATGATGGTGGAGGATATTGACTCCTTATTTGTGTTTCTAAAATACACCATAAATGTTCAGTAATATTGAGATCTGGGAACTGTGGTGGCCAGATAAGATGTTCAACTTCACTAGAATGTTCTTCGTACCATTCAGTAACAACTTTAGCTGTATGAATTGGTACATTATCATCCTGAAAGATTGCATTTCCCTCTGGAAACAGTTCTGCAACGATAGAATGAATTCGATCAGATAAAATGCTTAAATAGTTTTGACTATTAATTCTGCCCCCCCCCCTCCACATCATCACTGATCCTCCTCCATGTTTAACAGTTGGAAGAAGGTATTCTGGGTCAAATGCTTCTTTTGGCTGCCTCTACACGTATACTCAGCTGGTGGTCAGAAATAAGGTAAAGGATGACTCGTCTGAGAAAATAACATTCTTCCACAGCTCTAGGGACTAATTCTGTAGGTTTTTACTCCACTCTAAGAGCTTTGCAATGTTTGTTTTTAAAAGTAGTGGTTTTCTGATTGCAGCCCTCCCATGAAATCCTACTTTGTGCAGCTCCCGGTGAACAATTTTTGTGGAAACTGTGTTCTCGAGGTGGTCAGTAAGCTCTGCAGTAATTTTGGTAACTGTACTTTTGTGATCCTTTCTAATGATTTGCGTAAGAATCCAATGGTCCCTGTCAGAATGTTTTGGTTTTCTTCCAGAGTTTTGTTTTGACGAGGCGGTTTTTCCCTCTTTCTCAAAGGCTGTCAAGTGGTGGTGGCAAAAAGTGATCAATAGAATAAAAACCAGGCTTAACAAACAAACCAAGTACTGGGATTGATTCATTTGACAAAAAAAATTCTTCAAAGCAGTGCTCCAGCATGACCTCAGTCTAATAAGTAAAAGATAAAAGATATACATGATAGGCTTCTGCACGTTTGCACCCACAAGATATTGGTTATTGATTAACTCAGTGCTATGATAAAAGACACTGGCCTCAGATGTCACATGTTGCCACGGAGTAATCTTCTTAACTACACAGTTATGTCTATGCCTTACAACGATAACAAATTTAAATGATTAGTTATCTCAAGAAATTAAATTTATGGCCTGGAGTAAGTCAGGAGAGCATGATGTTCCTGATTAGGCAAGAAGCTCCTGCTGATGTCCATGTGTTTCACTTAGGGATCCTCTATGCCAGTGCTACTCATATATATATGTATGTATGTATGTATGTATGTATATATAAATAAGTATGTATGCTTGCATGCATGCACCCATGTATGTTATGTATGTATATATGTACGTTTGTATTTATGTGTGTTTAACATAGTTGTTTTGATGTGAAGCCAAAAAGAGTGTTACTACATGATCGTTCAGCCTGCTAGAAATAACAACCAATTCTCCCTCAAGGTGGCCCTGCTCAAGGCAAGCTCATCATACACTCCATCAGGTAGGTGGCCCTGCTCGATCTGTAGAAAAAGTGTAGGTAGAAACTCATAAGATGTACCCAGTGTAAGCTATGGATGCATAAGAGGTGCAGCAACATCTGAAGAAAATTAACTGAGAAGATAGCTTTTGTGTGTGGCAGATGGACAGGGGCAATAGACACCACAGATACTCAGAAAACAGATTCCATCACACTCCAGGGGAAGAAACTAGAAGTTGTTGATAATTTCCACTACCTAGGTGACCAAATTAGTAGTGGAGGTCGATGCTCAGAGAGTGTCACCGCTAGAATACGAATAGCCTGGGCAAAGTTTAGAAAGCTTCTACCCCTACTGGTGACAAAGGTGTCTCACTCAGAGTGAAAGGTAGATTGTACGACGCATGTGTGCAAACTGCCGGCGGTGGCGGCAGTGGTAGTGATGATGATTTTGTTGTAAACGTCATCTGTGGGAATTCTTCCAACAAAAGGATTATGAAGATCCATCACTTGTAAAAGAAACCAAAAACAAACAAAAACAAAGAACGTGCTCGAAAAGCTCAGCAAACTCAAACATTCCAGCAAATAATGTGAAATCCATCATTAAAAATCCAGAGCAAAATATATCAATGTCTACAGAAATAATCCTTAACCCTTTGGCATTTAGATTGCTCTGTCAAATGTCACGCTTATTAATTCACATTGTTTTTAATTAATCATGCATTACCTCATGGCTTTGAGATTTCAACGATGTGATTGTTTATTATAAGAATGACATTGTAGGATAAGTACAAGAGGCTGGATCTGGCCAGTTTGAACATTAAACAGGTAGAATGTTTAGGCTAGATATGGCCAGCTTAAATGCTAAAGGGTCAAAGAAGCTAACAAAGGTGGAGCCCTTGTAATAAAGGACAAGAACCTTACACATAAATAGACTTAGAGCATCTTAATTACTAAGATTTCAACATGAAATTATAAAACAATGTAGATAAGCAACCAATGATTAAAGCTAATGAACTGGTTTCAAATTATGGCACAAGGCCAGCAATTTCAGGGGAGAGTGTCAGTCAATTACATTGATCCCAGTACTCAACTGGTGCTTATTTTATTGACCCCAAAAAAGGATGAAGCAGAATTTGAACCCAGAATGTAAAGATGGATGAAATGCCACTAAGCATTTTGCCTAGTGTGCTAGCAATTCTGCCAGCTTGCTGCCTTACAATGATTATGATGATGGTAATAATAATAATAATAATAATAATAATCCTTTCTACTTTAGGAACAAGGCCTGAAATTTTGGGGGAGGGGTAAGTCAATTACATCAACCCCAGTGTTTCACTGGTACTTAATTTATTAACATGGAAAGGATGAAAGGCAAAGTCGACCTCAGCGAAATTTGAACTCAGAACATAGTGGCAGACGAAATACCTATTTCTATTTCTTTACTACCCACAAGGGACTAAACACAGAGAGGACAAACAAGGACAGACAAACGGATTAAGTCGATTATATCGACTCCAGTGCGTAACTGGTACTTATTTAATTGACCCCGAAAGGATGAAAGGCAAAGTCGACCTCGGCAGAATTTGAACTCAGAACATAGCGGCAGACGAAATACCACTAAGCATTTTGCCTGGCATGCTAATGGTTCTGCCAGCTCGCCACCTTTGGACATGTCAGTAACATGAGTAGAAGGTTTCCTGTTTGCATGGCTTTAGGTACATATTGGTAAGAAATTTTGACACAAGGCCAGTAATTTCAGGGAAGGGAGTAAGTTGATTACATCGACCCCCCCAGTACTCAACTGGTACTTATTTTATCAAACCCCCAAAAAGAAGAAAAGCAAAGTTGACCTCAGTGGAATTTAAACTCAGAATGCAAAGACAGTCAAAATGCCACCAAGCATTTTGTTTAATTCTGCTAACAATTCTTCCAGCTCACCACCTTAACAAAACTACCAAATTAGCAGAGAAATTTCAAAGAAATTTAATGGAAAAGGAACCTGATTGCCTTCTGGTTAAGAGATTTTGTTCCTTCATTTCTGCTTCTATATCTTCAGGTAAAAAATGACAGTATTTGCTTTCTTGTTCATTTGTCTGTCTTTGTGCGTATAAGTGCTTTATTTACTATCTGTTATCATCCTCTAAGCATGAGCTAAGATGTAGTTGAATAAAAACTTCAAACCTACATAAACCAACTTGAAACTCATCTCCAGAAAATAGACTTAAAAGTTGCACTTACCCAATCCATCATTTCCCATTTTTACCAGCAACATCAAAGCATACAACCAACCATTACATGCATCATTATGAACATCTATCCAATATACTGCTGGTAGAATACCCAATTATTAATACACAAGTGTTTTTTATTGCATTGCAATTACATTACCTAGTGTACTAAATGGGTGAAGGTAAAAAAATATATTTTACCATTAATTTAGTTAAGTTAATTTTTTGGCTCAAAAAGCAAAAAGGAAGGCCATGTAGGGGGACATGGAGCTATGTACAGGGAGGGTGTTCATGCAAAGAGTTCAGGCCATTTCTGGTCAAGAGAGACTCTGAACCGAGCGGTCGTCAGCATCTTCACTATCTCGTCCGGCAGCTTATTCCACGGATCTGCAACCCGGACGGAGAAAGCCCCTCTCCTTCGATTGAGATGAAATCGTCACAGATAGAGCTTTTCGGAGTGACCCCGCAGCTGACGCTCTGGAGCAGGAGTGAAGAACTGCTCTTTCGAGAGGTTACACTTTCTGCTTATGATATTGTGAGCAAGAATGAGATCACCACGGCGACGTCGTTTTTCTAGAGAATAAAGGTCGAGCGTCTTCAGCCTTTCTTCATAAGAAAAATGCTTGAGACCAAGAACCATGCGGGTAGCCAGCTTCTGGACTCTTTCGAGATGATGTATGTCTTTGAGGAGATAAGAAGAGGCTTGAATCCTGTACTCCAATATGGGTCTCACCAGCATGGTGGTTCATCAACTTTTAGACATTATATTATGTTAACTTATTTATTTATTTACAGAAAAACAAAAGACGAAGACAGGTGTATAAACAACAAATAGGTACACACACACACACCTACACAGACACACACAAAGAACGGATTTTATATGATAGATATATGAAGGCACAGCTTCCCAATCACATGGTTTCAGACTCATTTCCATTGTTGGGTCTTCAGTTATAGCTCCAAGTTGATCACAGCTTGACTCCTTTTTTTGTCCCTCAATACAACTCCCCCCCTCTCACTTGAGGGGGGGGTCTTGTCTTGCAAGTTACTTACTGACCTCAACCAGTGCTAGTGTCATATAAAAACCACCCAGTACACTATGTAATTTAGTTGGCATTACAAAGAACGTCCAGCTGTAGAAACCATGCCAAAGCAGACAGCAGGGCTTCGCGCCATCTGACTTGTCAGTTCCTGTCGGACTTTTCAACCCATGCCATCATGGAAAGCAGATGTTAAATGATAGCGACGACGATGATGATATATTTGTGGAGTGCTCTTAACGTTGTTATTCGTATGGTTGAAAATCCTAGAGCCTCTATTCGGGAACCAACTATAATTATCTTCTATTATGTTCCTATTAAAAATACTTCAATTTGCGCAGAGCATGCGTACACATTTTCTATACAATTACGCGTCCCTCAAACAGTGGGCAGCAGGTGTAAGAACGCACTGATATTTCAGCGTTTTCAAGATTAATAGTAACGCAAGGGAAGCAACAACTGCCAATCATCTCCGGATAATTACCTCCCTTTACCTATTTTATTTTGTATTTTGCGCCACCAAATTTAGTTTAAAGTTTCGTGATATCTCGTGCAACCAAATCCAAAACAGAGATGTTACGACCATTTTACAAATGGGACATTTGAAAAATTTCAATTGGAAAGGATGAAGCCTGAACTAATGAAGGAAATCCACAAATGAAGATATATTTATCCACCAATGCGGTGTCGAGTGCACGTTCTTACTGTTCGTTACTACTGTATGTTTGTAAAGATATTCTTTTCTGGAATAGTATATTTCGTGGCACACACACAAATCTATAAATAGAATTATGTGGGTTCGAATCTCAATGGCAGCCTTTGATTTTATTCTAACCAAAAGGGTTTGGATCTATTCAATTTGACGGCCAGACGTTTTAATTAACTTTTTTTTTAATTAAACACTTTGAAATTTCGGACGCTGGTAGAATGTGTCACATAGAGCTGGGTTTACTCTTAACTTTTTTGACAAAATTTCGTGTTTTAGAAATTATTTTGCTTTAAAGTTGTCGTATTTGGGTAATTTTAACCAATCAATGACATGTATTCAGCTGAAGAAAATTACTGCTGATGTTTGCAAACAACTTCCGGGTTCATTTTATATATATATATATATATATATATATATATATATATATATATATACTCTTTTACTCTTTTACATGTTTCAGTCATTTGATTGCGGCCATGCTGGAGCACCGCCTTTAGTCGAGAAAATCGACCCCGGGACTTATTCTTTGTAAGCCCAGTACTTATTCTATCGGTCTCTTTTGCCGAACCGCTAAGTGACAGGGACGTAAACACACCAGCATCGGTTGTCCAGTGATGTTGGGGGGTACAAACACAGACACAGAAACACATACATATATATATGCATACATACATACATATATATATAGGCAGAAGTTATAGAGAGACAATGGCCAAATATATGTACTGAGGAGGAGATTCATGGCTACTTCATATTTTATATGGGGGGACATAAGATGCTGGGAGCAGGGGCTCAAACAGGTTAAATCAGTAATGATGAGGTGCCAGAACATATCCTTATGGTAACATACCCAAGAGATGTGCGTGGCACCTTGGGCAAGTGTCTTCTACTATAGCCTTGGGCCGACCAAAGCCTTGTGAGTGGATTTGGTAGATGGAAACTGAAAGAAGCCCATCGTATATATGCGTATATATATGTGTGTGTGTGTATGTTTGTGTGTCTGTGTTTGTCCCCCCAACATGGTTTGACAACCAATGCTGGTGTGTTTAAGTCCCCGTAACTTAGCGGTTACCACATCACCTCTAACATGTGGCCATCTAACTCCCTTGACTGTAAACCCCATGATTTATTATATATGTGTGTGTGTGTGTCTGTGCTCTTGTGTTTCCTTGCCTTGACATTGCATGAAAGTGTTGTAAATGATTGCCACTGTCATACAAGCAGTGTCATTCATTTCCAGTCTATTGCAAAAAACACATGTCTGACCTTGCTTAGAAACAGGTGGGGGTTGATAATAGGAGGGGCATCCAGGCATGAAAAAACTTGCTGTGAGTGAACACTGTCAATCAATGCCAGCAAGGAAAACAGACATTAAAGAATGATGATGATGACCTCAGTCTGACCCATGCAAGCATGGAAAAGAGGATGTTAAATGACGATGATAATGATGATTGCAGTGTTTCACTTTCAGGCGCAGGAGTGGCTTTGTTACAAGTAACTTGCTTACGAACCACACGGTTATGGGTTCAGTCCCACTGTGTGGCACCTCAGGCCGACCAAAGCCTTGCGAGTGAATTTGGTAGACGGAAACTGAAAGAAGCCCGTTGTATATATGTGTATATATATATATATATATATATATATCATCATCGTCGTTTAACGTCCGTTCTCCATGCTAGCATATATATATATATATTGTACCTATTGTATTGTATTACTCATTCATGTACGCTGTTTTGTTATATATTTTTATGTTTAACCTTAATGTTCTTATGTAGTGGTTCAATAAAGTATGTGATTGGGTATTATCTGGTAGTTGATTAATGATTTAGATGTATTCCTCCATTTTCTGATTTTGTATATATATATATATATATATATATATAATATATATATATATATATATATATTATATATATATATATATATATGTTTGTATGTCTGTGTTTGTTTACGTCCCCGTAACTTAGCAGTTCGGCAAAAGAGACCGATAGAATAAGTATTAGACTTAAAAAGAATAAGTCCCGGGGTCGATTTGTTTCGACTAAAGGCAGTGCTCCAGCATGGCCACAGTCAAATGACTGAAACAAATAAAAAAAACTTTTTTAATTATAAATTAATTATAAATAAACCTGTAGAAAATTTCTTTTTTTATATACATATTGACTTTAATTCGAAATTTAAGGGGGGAAAAAAGCAATAAAAAAAAAACAAAAAACATTGTTGAAGTTCGTTGAAGACGCCTTCATAAACTCTAAAACAAACAGTTGTGAATAAGCCCTATTCCTTCTTACCTTTCCAAAGAGAAAAATAACTGACATATGCCTTAAATTAATGTTAGATGATTAATCATTTTATTAACACTGATGGAATGAATTTTCAAACTGTCAACATCATGTGTTACAAAAAAAAAAGAAATTCTGTGGTTAACAGCTCAGAAAGCCATGCCATGCTTCAAAAGATAAAATGTTTGAATTTAAAAACATTACCACTCACTATTGTTAAGAAAGTGGCAAATTTATATCTATATACACACTTTTGTTGTGTATATTATAACTTAGTGTTGTGAGAAGGTTCCATTGCACAGCTTTATTTTTTTTTTAAATAATTTTATTTTTTGTCATTTGTATTTTTTATTTTTATCTTATTTCACCTTCATTCAAGGACAGTTTGTCGCTCATTAAGTCGGTTGCATTGCTTTCACTGTTTTTTTCATAATCATCATGTTTGATGTCGTTAATTTGACAGTTGTTGAAAATTTCTTCTTTTTTTGAACAGTTTATGTAGTCGTCGTCTTCATTATCACTTACTCCAGTCGGTTCTTCCTCGACCAACGGAGCAGATCTGGAGCTAACGGAACTCACAGAGAGTAAAACTTTATCAGATTCAGTAGGTGAGATCATTGCACCTGTTTGGTGAGAGTTTCCAATCGGAACTGCAGCAGATCCGTTAGCATTTTGGTTTTTTTTCAATGCTTTATCAGCTTCATCTAAAATACTCAGTTCTTTAAACATTTTTTCTGCATTCCGAAGAGCACTTTTCAGTTCTTTGTCTTTAGTACGTTCACTAGCCAGCTCTCCTCTCTGTAATACAAGCAAAGATACAGCAGGTTTAACTATATATTTATATCTAAAAGTTGGATCTTTTCGGTTTGTACAGCAGTTTTTTCTAGCAGTGTCATATGAAATTGTCACCCATAATTATGACCCTAGAATCGATCTATTGCATTTCAATCTGTTTTAGGGTTAGGGGTGGGGGAAGGGTATCTTTTTTTCTTCACAAATGTAAATAAACCCAATCTGTTTCTTAAACGAGGGACATATTCATACGGCACAAAATGGTTTTTAACTCAATAGACGTCACCGATTGGTTGAAATTGCAGAAATTGATGAAAAAGCAACAAATATCTTACAAACTATAGAATTTTCTCAATAAAACCAAGAGAAAAAGATGTTTTATAAACACATTCTATCAGTATACAAAGTTAAAAATTTTTTAGTTACTTAGAAATTATGTTAAAAACTGCTGTTCAAACCGAAAAGATCCTAAAAGTTTCCTCATCAAAGAAAAAAAACAAAACAAACACGTTGCATAAATAATATACTCAGCAATAAAATAGGCAGCTATTACACTGTTTAACATGATTTTTTTCTGTTTTGATAACAACTGTTATTTCTTATTTGCTTTCCCCTAAAAAGTATGAAAAATGGCTAATATTTTCTTCAAATTTTGTTTTTGTTATATTTCAATACATAGCTATGATGTTCCCCCACTACTTCTGCTCATGATTAGAGATGCACATATTGTCAGCCACTAAAGGACATGCTCAACTGGTTAAGGTCAAGCAATTGACCACACCATGGATCGTTTGGTAGTAGGCCACACAGAAAGAATGACTTAAAAAATTTGATTTCTATTTTATTAACTCTCACAGTCTGCAGGGTGTCTTTACATTATATACATGTTATATATATATGTATTGGAGGCGCAATGGCCCAGTGGTTAGGGCAGCGGACTCGCGGTCGTAGGATCGTGGTTTCAATTCCCAGACCGGGCGTTGTGTGTGTTTATTGAGCGAAAACACCGGCAGGGGGTGGTGATCCCTGCTGTACTCTTTCACCACTCTTTCTTCTGTTGGCCTGCTCACTTAGCCAGCGGGGTGGCGTCATTCAAAGGCTAAAACAATGCGAACGCATTGTGACCAGCGATGTGTAGCAACATCTGATAGTCTGGTCGGTCACGTGATCACGTGATATATATGTATTATATAAGTAATGGCACTTCGTCAGCTAAGATGACGAGGGTTCAAACTGAATCAATCAACAGAACAGCTAGCTTGTGAAATTAAGACACAAACGGCTGAGCACTCCACAGACATGTGTATCCTTAACATAATGTTGAGGGGAATTCAGCATGACACAGAATGTGACAAGGATGGCCCTTCGAATTACAGGTACAACTAATTTTTGCCAGCTGAGGGGACTGGAGCGATAGGAAATAAAGTGTCTTGCTCAAGGACACAATGCGCTGCCAGGAATTGAACTCATGACCTTACGACCATGAGCTGAATACTCTAACCACTAAGCCATGCACCTTCATGTATTATATATGCAATAATAATGTGGAGGCACATGGCCTAGTGGTTAGAGCAGCGGACTCGCGGTCGAGGGATCGCGGGTTCGAATCTCAGGCCGGGCGATGTGTGTGTTTATGAGCAAAAACACCTAAGCTCCACGCAAAAAAGAAGGCGGCGAGCTGGCAGAAACGTTAGCACACCGGACGAAATCCGTAGCTGTATTTCGTCTGCCGTTACATTCTGGGTTCAAATTCCGCCGAGGTCAACTTTGCCTTTCATCCTTTTGAGGTCGATAAATTAAGTACCAGTTACGCACTGGGGTCGAAGTAATCGACTTAATTCGTTTGTCTGTCCTTGTTTGTCCCCTCTATGTTTAGCCCCTTGGGGGTAATAAAGAAACATATATGTAACAATTAAATCATATATTAAGCACTTTATTGTGATTTGTTATGTGTGTGATGCCCAGGTCTGGAAAAATTGTCCTGCACGAAACTGGAAAGGGTAGGGGACTGCTGCTCTAAAGATAAGACAACAGAATTGTCTAACCCATGCCAGCATGGAAAGTGGACGTTAAACGATGAGGATGAGGATGATGAATTATAACAATAGTAAAACATAATGAAACCCTGATGAAAGCTTCATAACACAGACATGTCACAATGGAAGTCGCCTGACAAACAGCATAGTAACTAGAGACATGTCCAACTATAATTATTTCTGTATAGTGATAATCTGACAAATTGGATTGTTAAATCAATATTTTGGATTGGTTCCAGTTTGCATTAATATTGAGTCTCGTTGCTATGGTGAACGTTCATTTTCTTGATGATTTTGAGAATCATCATTATCACACTTTTTAAAGAAAAATGTCGGCAATGGCTTCAGTTGAATCAAAGTATTAAGTATTTGAGGAAAATCCTGAGAATTTTTCACCATGATTAACCCTTCACCATTCAGATTGTTCTGCCAAATGTAAAGCTTATGTATTCACACCATGTAAAATTAATCTTGCATCATTTCATGGCTTTGAGATTTCAATGATGTGATTGTTTATTTTTAAAATGACACAATAAGGTAGCTATGAATGACCATATCTGACTAGTTTGGACACAAAACAGGTAGAATATTTTGGCTGGATATGGCCAGTTTAAACACTAAAAGGTTAAAGGGTAAAGACCCCCTTTGGTCATGAATGACCATGGGATTGCACCTAGAAAGTTCTCCTCCAAGGCACAAGTCCGGGCAATGTTGTTTATGGAAGACCAGCAGTTGCCCAGGCACCCCAGTCTCCCTTCTCCACACCACTGGTGTTATCCAAGGGAAAGGCAAAGGGGCCGATGCAGCTTGGCACCAGTGATGTCACAACTAGTTTCTACAGCTGAGTGAACTGAAGCATCATGAAATCAAGTGTCTTGCTCAAAAAACACAACACACAGCTTGGTCTGGGAATTGAACTCACTACCTCATGATTGTGAGCCACATGCTCTAACCGCTGAGCCATGTGCCTTCACACACCATGATTATTATATCAGACAGAAATTAACCCTCTCAGAGCTGGACTCCTGTGTGTAACTTTACCCTCCACCTGGGCTCCTGAGCAAAGCAAAAAATAGTTGCATTTACAGCTCAAGAGTAATGGTTACAGGCAAACTAATGAACAGAACTGGCTGCATTTAATCTTTTTTGCTATACTCTTTTACTCTTTCTTTTACTTGTTTCAGTCATTTGACTGCGGCCATGCTGGAGCACCGCCTTTAGTTGAAACAAATCGACCCCGGGACTTATTCTTTGTAAGCCCAGTACTTATTCTATCGGTCTCTTTTGCCGAACCGCTAAGTGACGGGGACGTAAACACACCAGCATCGGTTGTCAAGCAATGCTTGAGGGACAAACGCAGACACACAAACATATACACACACATACATATATATATATATATATAATATATATATATATATATATATATATACATACATATATACGACAGGCTTCTTTCAGTTTCCGTCTACCAAATCCACTCACAAGGCATTGGTCGGCCCGAGGCTATAGCAGAAGACACTTGCCCAAGATGCCACGCAGTGGGACTGAACCCGGAACCATGTGGTTGGTAAGCAAGCTATTTACCACACAGCCACTCCTGCGCTATGTGTGTTGTTTATTACTGCTTTACTTGGAATCTGGTAGAGATGATGTTTAACCTATTCCTGCTATAGTGGGGATATGACATGACAGAGTAAAGGAGTTTTAAGAAGAGCATCACTGTGATGACTCCAAGATATGGTGACACAATGAAGAACACAACTGGCTGGTAACATCCAGCCACAAAGAAAAGTACAGAAAAACAAGATGTAAAATAAATATGGAATCAGAAATGATTCTACTCACTTCTCCTTTAACAGTAGGATCACATCCAGCTTCTAACAACAAATATACAACTTCCTTTTGGTCTCGATCAGTTGCCCAGTGTAAAGCAGTCCAACCATTCTGAATTGAAAAGGGAAGAGATTAGCTTAAGACAAATCATAATCAGGAAAAGATTCTACAAAACAGATTTCATATAAATGTACAGAAAAAAAAATTCTATATTGTTATAAGTTAAGTTAAGTTAATTTTTTGGCTCAAAAAGCAAAAAGCAAGGCCATGTAGTTATGTACAGGGAGGGTGTTCATGCAAAGAGTTCAGGCCATTTCTGGTCAAGAGAGACTTTGAACCGAGCAGTCATCGGCATCTTCATTATCTTGTCTGGCAGCTTATATTCCACGGATCCGCAACCCGGACGGAGAAAGCCCCTCTCCTTCGATTGAGATGAAATCGTCGCAGATAGAGCTTTTCGGAGTGACCCCGCAGTCGACTTAGGGTATGGCCATATTTTGCCAATTAAACACATACACTATATATTTGCCCTTTACTTCAGCTTTATTACCTCCGCCTTAGCAAAGGTGGAGGTATAGTCTTTCATTTGTGTTCATTTGTTTGTTTGTCCATGGACAAGATATCTCAAGAACCGCTGGATGAATTCGGATGAAACTATCAGGGATGTTTGGCCTCATGACTGGCACAAACAGATTAGATTTTGGGATCGATTTGGTATTGGACAAGGATTCTGGATTATTTTTCCTGTTTTTTTTTTTTTACTTAATTTTTGAGAATGGTCGGGTTCATTTTTAGTATTCTCATTTGTGAGAGCAGTCAAGTTTATTTAAGATATTCTCATTTTAAAAATCATCTCTGGCTAATCATTGAGAGGACGCTAGTGTTGCCTTGGCAGAGTATTGCATTCTCTGACTGCTCTTGTTATTATTACTTTTGTTTCTTTGTCAAAGAAACAGAAATAATAATAATAAAGGTGAAGTGAAGACCAAATGTTTAGCGAATATGGTTAATTGGCAAAAAAATATGACCACCCTGAAATATAACAGTACCTGTTTTAACACACGAATTCACATCAAGAATCTTGCTAAACAAATACATAAACATTAAAAAAATTTTTTAACCATTAAAGATCCCTTCTTTCATTAGAACTTCTGATGAAAGAGCACAATCTTAACATAGAATGTGTTTTGAGAATTCTAAACCTGGCAAAGCTCCCTCTTCTCTGGGTCTGAACAAAGCCAATATCTGTGTGCATGTGTGGGTGTAATATAGATGGGCTGGCCACATAGAGTGACTGAAGGACACTAGATGGACAATCAGGGTGACAGAATGGATACCAAGACAATGTACAAGAACAAGAGGTTGACCAAAGACAAGATGGTGAGATGATCTCACCACTACCTGTGGCCTACATGGACATGACTGGCCAGAGACAGACAGTGTTGGAAGGAGACAAGGGAGGGGTTCATCATTCAGGAGTGACAAAACCCTGGACATTGGATACTGGATTGTGTATGGGTATGTGTGAGTAGGAGAGAGAGAAAAGGAGAAAGACAGGAAGAGAGAGGGAGGGGCATAGTGGGAAGAGAGAGAAGCAAAGAAAGGGAGAGAGGAGAGGGAGGGAGAGAATGAACCCTATTACAAGACTGGAATGTCTTTGTGTTCAATTGAAGTTGACCAGAGGTGACATAACAACAACAACAACAACACCTAAAATAGAAATTACTTACTGTCCCATAGGCTTGGATCTCGCAGTCGGCATTAATCAAGGCTTGAGCAACACATGGGTGTCCATGGTAAGCAGCAAACATCAAAGGAGTAAAATCAGCCTAAATTTGGGAAAACAGGAAATTAATTAGAAACCAATTCTCTGTAGATGGAACTAAACATTTTTTCTAAAATTCAATCTAAAATTAAATTTAAATTCATTAATAACTCTGATAACATTGCAAATCCACCCCCATCAATCTGTCTTCTCTGCCCACTAATCCTAAGAGGGTTATGGCCCTTCTTCCATAGGGTCCTATCAGAAGCAACTGCCATTACACATTCCAGCTGGATTTCCAAGTGGGATCAACTTAGTCTATAGACATTGTCCAACAGTCTTGGTCTTGGTGTATTCCTACAGCACAGCTTGAAGAATCCCTCTTGCGATTCTTTCCTGCAAACATTTTGATCACATACCTATAGCAATGGAGCTGTGACCTCTGAATGCAGAGAAATAGCAATCAAAAAGAGAATGATTGTTATTTAAATCTATCAAATCATTAATAATTATAATTAGTAACTGGTAATTATAATTCAATGATTAAAATTCACCGTGCTGGTGCCATGTAAAAAGCACCTGTCACATTAAAAGCACCTAGTACACTCTGTAAAGAGGTTGGTTTGGCATTAAGAAGGGCATCCGGACATAGGAACCATGCCAAAACAGAGGACTGGAACCTGGTGCAGCTCTCCAGCTTGCCAGCTCTTGTCAAACCATTCAACCCATGTCAGTTTAAAAATAGGCATTAAATGATGATGATGATGATGATGAAAATTAATAAATATCACAAATTGTCTATCAGATTATTTTTTTCGTGTGTCTTGTATAGTGTACAAAAGGCTAAGTATAACTCCTTTTTGCAAGTGCATTGTCAAATGAATTTACAGGGTTGTAGATGTTTGGCCAATGCATGACTTTCATACAGCTGGCAACTTCCATTTTTATACATAACTCAGGAACCAAGCAGAATCTTCCACTAATGTCTTTTATCTTTTACTTGTTTCAATCGTTGGAACGAGGTTTTAGTTGAACAATTCGATATCAGTACTTATTTTTTAAAGTGCAGTACTTGTTCTAATGGTCTCTTTCACTGAGCCACTATGTCATGGTGAGGTAAACAAACCAACACCGGTTGTAAGCAAGGGGGAAAGAGACAAGCATAAACACATAGACACACACATATTCATACACACACACATATATATACATACATATATGAATATATGATTGGCTTCTTTCAGTTTCCAACTATGAAATCCCCTTACGTAGCTTTAATTGACTTGGGGCTATAGTAGAAGCCACTTGCCGTTGGTGGCATGCAGTAGGGCTGAACCTAAAACCATGTGGTTGCGAAGCACATTTCTTACCACACAGCCACACCTCTGTCTTGTCATATCTATCACACAGAAAAGGATTACAGAGCATGCTAATAACCTCAGGCACTTCTTCCATAGGGTTCCCTCAGAAGTGACTGTCACAGCATTTTCCAGCTGGATTCCCAAATATCATCAACTGAGACTAGGGATGTTATCCAACCATCTCATTCTTGGTCTCCTCCCTAGGTCTCCTGTTGGTTGGTTTGGCTTGAAGAATCTGTCTTGCAATTCTTTCTTGTGACTCCCTAAAATCACATGTCTGTAATAGTGGAACTGTGATCTCTCAATGTGGAGAAGTAGCATCTCAACCTGGAGAGACCCCCTGATCCCCGATCTTCAGGTGTAGGTAAATGTATGTGTATACATGCATATAAACATCATTGGCATCAAGTTTTGGCACAAGGCCAGCAGTTTTGAGGGAGGGGCCAAGTTGATTACATTGGCCCCCAGCACTTAGGGTATGGCCGTATTTTGCCAATTAAACACATACGCTATATATTTGCCCTTTACTTCAGCTTTATTACCTCCGCCTTAGCAAAGGTGGAAGTATAGTCTTTCATTTGTGTTCATTTGTTTGTTTGTTTGTTCATGGACAAGATATCTCAAGAACTGCTGGATGAATTCGGATGAAACTATCTACTTATTTCATCAACCCTGAAAGGATGAAAGGCAAAGCAGAATTCAAACTCAGAACACGAAGACAGACAAAATGTCGCTAAGCATTTTGCCCAGCTAACTATTCTGCCAGCTCACCATTTTGCATATATAACCATGGCCTAAAGTTTGGAACATTTTTATAAAAATTAAAATTGTTATGCCCACATAGGTGCAGGAGTGGCTGTGTGATAAGTAGCTTGCTTACCAACCACATGGTTCCGGGTTCAGTCCCACTGTGTAGCAAGTGTCTTGTACTATAGCCTCGGGCCAACCAAAGCCTTGTGAGTGGATTTGGTAGACAGAAACTGAAAGAAGCCCATCGTATATATATATGTATATATATATGTATGTATATATATATATGTATATATATATGTATATAATATATATATATATATATATATATAATATATATATATATATATATATATATATTATATATATATATATATATATATGTATGTATGTATGTGTGTGTATATGTTTGTGTGTCTGTGTTTGTCCCCCCAACATCGCTTGACAACCGATGCTGGTGTGTTTACGTTCCTGTCACTTAGCAGTTCGGCAAAAGAGACCGATACAATAAGTACTAGGCTCACAAAGAATAAGTCCTGGGGTTGATTCCTTCGACTAAAGGCAGTGCTCCAGCATGGCCACAGTCAAATGACTGAAACAAGTAAAAGAGTAAAGAGTATACAATTCAATTCAAATATATACAACCCTCTCTCTCTTTCGGAGAGGCACTGAGCAGCTAAACGCACATATACACACACGGCAGCAACTTCCACCTACCGAATTCAATCACAAAGCTCCGGTCGGCTCGAGGCTATAGTGGAAGACACCTACCCAGAGTGCCACACAGTGGGACTGAACCCGAAACCATGTAGCTAGGAAGCAAGCTCCCTAACCACACAGCCATGCCCGCGCCTACAACGTATGTATATATTTGGGTATTTAATATAAAAATTCTAATTTTCAGACCTATGTCCCAGACTTTAGGCCACGACTGTACACATCATTACGATAGCAGCTGTAACTCTTATAAAATGCTTCTCGCTCTCTCTATGCATCTCTGGCAGTCATGAATTTTTTTGTTTTCATTTTCACTTCCAACTTTTTACTTTGTTTTCTTTTCAACTCCTGTTATTTAATTTTTTCTTTGTAACTGTCTCTTCCCATTCTCTCTCATTCTCATACATCTTTATAAAGAGATGGAAATCATTTTTTTCCTGTGTTACTAAAATAAGCAACGAATTCTTCTGTTTTGAAGGTCCCAGGACCCAGAAATATACTAGAAGTTATTTTAGGCAAAGGGGTTTATGTTTAAGAGTATGTTAGTATGTTAGTGGAAACCTGCTTGTTTGCTAATATCCTGACAGACACAAACAGAAATACAGATTCTGATTATATAGATAATTAGAAAGTGTAACACTTTTGCTGTAAGTTTTAAAACTCTACATGAAATATGAAATTGCCACATTAACACACACACAAACATGTAATATATTAATCAAGGGAAATAACCCCAACAACATTGGCATTATCTTTCTTTGCTTGACATGAAATATATAAATACACAATGGCATTTATTATAAGAGGGATAAGTTTTCTGAGATGATAATCATCCAACATATTTGATATTATAGAGATATAAAGATTTCAAGAAAAATAAAAAGCCTTCCATCCTATGATGTATGAAGAACAAAAATTTCCCAAAACAGAGAATATTAATTTGTTGCAAGGAAGAGAAGAGATCTTGCACTTTCAACAGGATCTTTCACCCGATGAAAAGATCTTCTCCAGTGAAGGGCCCAGTCTGAGCTGTCAGATCTTTCCTTTTCCACACAGCAAACTAACTTATTCTCCACTTTGTGAACTTTTTGTACTTACTGTTCGCTGACACAGACCAATTGTTAGTTGCCATGGAGCCTGCCACTTCACTTATACGTATGAAGAAAACAACCAGTTATTAAAGTAAATTCATCTGAACATTCTGTACATATTAATCATATCGTTAATATGTAAATGAGAGAAAAGATTTAATTATGAATGCTTAGTTCTACAGATTAGTACCAGTCAATACCAGTCAATACAAGTCAATCAACAGACTTTGTAGCATTAGTTTGATTCGTTTGAGTAACGTATTAAGGCAAAGCACTGAGACTATAAAACAACACAGTTGTATATTAAACAATATTAACATTTTGCTAGAAATATCACTTGACTCTTAGACACTGACAAAATAATGTCTATTGTTATTATTTCACAATTAAAAAAATTATAAGCCATGCTAATTAATCACAACAATAGTTTAATAATATTTTTAGTAATCAGCTGACTCCATCTCTGCCTATAGGATGTAAAACTCTTAAATTAAATTTAATAATTTACAAAAAAAATGTTTAAAAAAAAAAAAAGGACAGCTTATTAAACATAAGCATAGCTCAAAAAGCACTTTTCTACCTGCTGACATTGTCCAGAGGCAAAGCATGCGTCTAGGTTGGCAGCAGACCAAGAAACCGTGCTTCTCTTACCAATTTGCTTACCTCCCCTTCATCGCTGCTCTTCGCATTAACATCAGAGCCTTTTGCGATAAAGAGGTTGGCTATTTTGCCAAGCTTACTTTCATCATCTTCAGGACTCCGACAAGTCTCATGTAAAGCAGACCTTTCATCCTACAAAAGAAAGCGGGAAACGAACTGAAGTTAAAATATGTACTATTCAATAATAATAATAAAAAAAAAAAAGAAAAAAAAAAAGAAAAAGGAATTTTCATTCTTTTTGGAAAACTACATCTTGAAGCAGATAATTTTAATTTTTTTAACACAATATTTGTATGCTATTATTCCTAGCTTTGCTGAAGGCTACAAGTTGGCAGACTTCTTAGCATTCCAGACAAAATGCTTAATGGCATTTCATGTCTTTATGTTAAAAAAAGGGGGCTAACATGTCTCCTAGATAAAAACGTTTCCATGCTATTTTCAAAATCCAGTTCAACATTCTCTGCATCTGCAGCTTTCCCTTCCTCTTAAAAAGAATAAAGAATAACTTTAAAATCAAATATGCAAATGTTATCCAAAACATAATAATATGCTGAAAACAGACTTTAAATCGTCAAATTGATGATTTAAAGTCTGTTCTCTGCATATTGGCATTGAAATAATTTTTCTATTGCCCTTGTTTATAAGTTGTTTATAATTTTAACCTTTATAGGTATTTTAATATGCTGCCACTTTTGATGAAACTTTTTCTGAAAAAATTTTAATCCTATATTATTAGTTATATATATATATATATATATATATATATATAGCAAAATTTAGATTCAAATGAATATGGTACTTAAGTTAGATGCACCAGAATTTTGTACGGTGTTATCCATATAAATCCATGGAGTGATTATAATCAAAATAAGCAACAAGAATATCTTCGGTAATTTGGTACGATCGTTTCATGCTACATCATTTTATTAAATGTTTAATAAAATGATGTAGCGTGAAACGATCTTACCAAATTACCGAAGATATTCTTGTTGCTTATTTTGATTATATATATACATGACAGCAAGAGCATTATAGTTCAATTGAAGAAGTAGAATGATACATGAAAAGGGAAAGGAAGAAAGCTTCTAACAATACAGGGAGAAAATTTGAAAAACCTTTATATATTTCAGGCACAAAGACCAATCCTCAGGGCCAGGCCTTTACACCTGAAATATATAAAGATTTTTTTTTACAACTTACCTCCCTCTGCATTGTTAGAAGTTCTCCTCATTTCTCTTTTCCATCTATTATTTTATTACATGACAGTATTTCAATATCTGAAATATTTACTGCTTTGTAGTAGTAGTGGTGGTAGTAGTAGTAGTGGTGGTGTTGGTTTAGTAGTGGTAGTAGTAGTAGTGGTGGTTTAGTAGTAGTGGTGGTGGTGGTGGTGGTTTAGTAGTAGTAGTAGTGGTGGTGGTGGTGGTGGTGGTGGTGGTAGTGGAGGTTTAGAAGTAGTTGTGATGGTGGTGGTTTAGTAGTGGTGGTGGTGGTGGTTTAGAAGTAGTTGTGATGGTGGTGGTTTAGTAGTAGTAGTGGTAATGGTGGTGGTAGTGGTGGTTTAGTAGTAGTAGTGGTGGTGGTGGTTTAGTAGTAGTAGTAGTGGTGGTGGTGGTTTAGTAGTAGTGGTGGTGGTGGTAGTGGTGGTTTAGTAGTAGTTGTAGTGGTGGTGTTGGTGGTGGTTTAGAAGTAGTAGTAGTAGTGGTGGTGGTGGTTGGTGGTGGGTGAATATATGTTAGAAGAAATATCAGCACCTTATTGAGAAGCGAGATATCAGCTCCGTGGGCAATCAAAGCTTCGGCTGCTTCGAGATGGCACCAATACGCAGCGCAGTGAAGAGGACTCCAACCATTCTGGAAAACACAAAAATGAAAAATCTGAAATAACAAACAAAATAAGCCCACCTTTTTCTCATACTGGAATCTCCCACACTATGGAAATGCGTTACATGAAATTCTTGCAGTAATGTGGAATTCCATAATGCAGGCATGGCTGTGTGGTTCAGAAACTTGCTTCCCAACCCTATGGTCTCAGGTTCAGTATATTTAGTATTTTATATATATATAAAAAACACCATCCGAGCGTGGCCGTCTGCCAGCCTCGTCTGGCACCTGTGTCGGTGGCACATAAAAAACACCATCCGAGCGTGGCCGTTCGCCAGCCTCGTCTGGCACCTGTGTCGGTGGGAAATAAAAAACACCATCCGAGCGTGGCCGTTCGCCAGCCTCGTCTGGCACCTGTGTCGGTGGCACATAAAATCACCCACTACACTCTCGGAGTGGTTGGTGTTAGGAAGGGCATCCAACTGTAGAAACACTGCCAGATCTGACTGGCCTGGTGCAGCCTTCGGGCTTGCCAGACCCCAGTTGAACCGTCCAACCCATGCTAGCATGGAAAGCGGACGTTAAACGTTGATGATGATGATGATGATTAAAGTATATTTATTAATTAATTATTTTAGGAAGGGCATTCAGCTGTAGAAACCTTGCCAGATCAGATAAATACCAGTTATGCACTGGGGTCAATGTAATTGACTTAATCCCTTTGCCTGTTCTTGTTTCTTGCCTCTGTGTTTAGCCCCTTGTGGACAATAAAGAAATAAGAAACCTTGCCAGATCAGATTGGTGCCTGGTGCAGCCTCCCAGCTTGCTAGTTCTCAGTCAAACCGTCCAACCCATGCCAGCATGGAAAGCAGAGGTTAAACAACAATAAACAAGACTGGAGTAATGTAAAATATGTCTTGCTCAAGAACATAAGGCACTGCAGGGTATCAAATTCACACCCTTACAATCTTCAGCTAAAAACCTTAACCACTGAGCCATAAGCCTTCATGGAATCCACCCTTAGTAACAAACCTTATTGTTTAATACTACTGCAAAATGGCTGATGGTTTTGTTTTTTTTTTTTGGTGGAACTTAGAAAATTTTGTCGTGGACTCTCCATTTGAGGACTACAGTCCTGGAGGCATAAAAGACTCTGAATAACAAACAATTCTAGGATAATTACAAACCTTATCTTGGACGTTTATTTCTGAACCATTTTCCATCAAAATATCGATAATTGCAGTGTGACCTTTCATGGCAGCATGATGTAACGGAAGATTGCCACGCTAGAGAAAATGAAAAAGAAAAACACAATTAAATACTTCCTTTCTATGATATGCTCATATATCCAATTGAACAAAGTTTATTTTAAACAAAAACATGACTATTTTATAACACCAGTTGAAACCTCTTAAATCTAATAACATTAGGACTTGGCCATTGCCAGACCAAGGAGAAATGCAAGAGAGCCACTGTTAATTACAGCATTTAATACAGCTCTGCTAATTTCTGTTCAAATGATTGTATAATTATCAAACAAATATTCTGTCTTTTTTGGTTATTCTTTAAAACAACCCAAATACAAAATCTAACACACTTGGTAGGAAGAGTTACCTTTCTTTATTTTCCTCTCCCTAAATCAGCCTGTAACGTGTGTGTGTATATAAAATTAAAAATACATATTAAGTACAAGACATCACCAGTGAGTGAAAAATACATAAATACACAGAGATAAGTACAGGACAAATGCAAAAAAAAAATACACATTAAGTATGGGATATCACCAATGAGTGATAAATATGTAAACACATAGGACAAAATACCAAAGAAAGTCCAACTCCTCCTCAGTTGTCGACTGTTTATTACCACCTGTTTCGAGCGGTTTTATATAAATGGACATAACATTCACTATAATATAGGCGAAAATTGCAGCAAATCAAAGGAATAACAGATCCATGGAATATATATATATATATATATATAATTATTATTATTTGAAGGAATAAAATCCAAACTTATAAGCAAAAAAATTCAATTTAGAAATACTAAATCAAATTTCACACAATATAATATATATATAAAAAATTAGAAAAAAAACATGTCGTTATTCTACCAGTTATATACGTTTTTATTATTTTTTTTGCAATTTACTTAATCATTGACATTTTATTGTTATTTAAATTTTAATATTTCTATTATATGTAATTTTCTAGATGGTGTAATTTAATTGTTCATTTTGAATTGATAAAAGGTGGTTCTTTCTAATTTTATATATATATATTATATTGTGTGAAATTTGATTTAGTATTTCTAAATTGAATTTTTTTCCCTGTAAGTTAGGATTAATATTCCCTCAAATAATAATAATAATAATAATAATAATAATAATTATTATTATTATTATTATTATTATTATCATATATATATATATATATATATATATAAAATACACACACATATATATATATATGATGTAGTCTATTGTCCTCCATTTAAAAATACCATTAAATTTTAATCATTTAGTTATGGAAATTACCAGTCAACAATTGGCAAAATCCTCTTTGTGTATATATATATATATATATATATATATATATAATTTAGTCATTTTATTGTAAATGTTTTTTTAAACTAGCTTTTCTTGAAGCAATTCTTTAACAACAACCATGCCATCCCAGCATAGCCATCTCATTTCACATATACGCTTGATGTCTTGTCAAATCCAGATGATGAGAACAAGGCCAAAAACAGGAAATAACTAAGAATTCTTCCAAACAGGTGTTTTTATTATTGCTCTTTTTTGTAATATAAAGTAATAAAAACCCCAAACAAATGGATGGAGATTCAAAATGTGCTGGCTCCTCGGAGTTGATGGGGCCAGATTTAAGCAGTCTAACCTGTACGAGCATTTATCTCACTCCACTATTTTCTCATTTCTATAAAGTTTTACCTGGAAAACTTACATTGTCTTTTACATTAACTTTGCTACCGGCTTCCAATAACATCTTCACAATTTCCATTTTCCCTTGAGACGCCACATGGATAGGACAGCAGTCATGCTGAAATTAAAGAATAAAAGAGAAAAAAAAAGAACTTATTATTTCACATTTATTTAACCATTTAGCATTTAAACCAGCCATATCTGTTCCAAATATTCTACCTGTTTTATGAGAAAAGATCCAACTTCTCACACTTACCCTGCAATGTCATGCTAAAAATACACAAGCACACCACTGTGATCTTGAAACTAAAAGGTAATGTGTGATTAATTCAAACCAATGTGAATAAATGAGCAATAAACTGGGCAAAGAAACCTGAATACTAAAAGGGTTAAACCAATGATTCCCAACCATTTCCTAACTATTCTTTTATTCTTTTACTTGTTTCAGTCATTTGACTGTGGCCATGCTGGAGCACCACCTTTTTAGTTGAGCAAATCGACCCCAGGACTTATTCTTTGTAAGACTAGTACTTGTTCTATTGGTCTCTTTTGCCGAACCAATAAGTTACAGGGATGTAAACACTCCAGCATGTTGGGGGGACAAACACAAACACACAAACATATATATATTTGCATCTTTGCATCTGTTTTTGTCCCCCATCACCTCTTCACAACTGGTGTTGGTGTGTCCCCATAACTTAGTGGTTCGGCAAATAAGTATCAGGTTTTAAAAGAAAAAAGGTAGTAGGGTCAATTCATTTGAATAAAATTCTTTAAGGTGATGCTTCAGTATGGCCACAGTCTATTGACTGAAACAAGCAAAAGATAAAAGATATCTCATAATTAGGCTTAATACCTCTCTAACCTAATCTAATAATTAGGCAAATTTATTTTTCTTAATCCTTAAAAACTAGCTACATCTGCTAAACTCATACACATGAACTCCACACCAACATCTGCCATGATCCTAACTTTTCAAAACATCATCTCCAGTCTAAAGACTGTACTACCATTCTGCATACACACACACATTTCCCAACATGCACTGGCATTCTAATGAGAATGAACCCTTTACTTGTCCGAAGCATTTTCACCAGTTAGTCCCCTAAACATCCATGCTTGTTTTCAGACTTTTAGTTAGCCCTTGTTTCATAAGTTCTGAGTAATATAAAGCCTTCCTTTCATAAGTCCCAAGTTACTCTGGTCACTGAAATAAATTGGAAATCTGTATTATATGATACTAGCAGTATCGCCCGGCGTTGTTCGGGTTTGTAAGGGAAATAACTATATAAGCATTTTTAGAGATGTAAAGTATAATAGCCATCTCAATATGGCTAACCACAAAGTGGGGTGTTACTGTAGCTTTTTACGTTCTGAGATTTAATAATACATTTTTAGAGAGTTACTTCCCTTATATAATAGCAAAAAAATGGGGAAAAAATGATGGTAAATTTTTTTTTTAATCATAGACTCATCGTAGATGCGCACTAATACCCAGAAGGGCTCGATATGAATCACAACTATAAGATACCCACTTTTGGTTACACTGCACCGCAAAATGTGGGAGTAGTTAGGAATCTAAATCGTAGGAGACAGACACACAACTTTAGTTTTATATATAAAGATATGGACGCTAGAGAAATATGACCTGTGTATCACATGTAATAAGGACAAGCAAAGGACTAAGATAATTTTCTGTGTTATGATTTTGATTCAGTTGGTGGGCAATATATATTTTAGTTTTTGAGACCTTACATTATCAGCCAAGTGTCCTGTGATTCACATGATACACTACACATGTATTCTTTTATTCTTTTACTTATTTCAGTCATTTGACAGTGGCCATGCTGGAGCACCGCCTTTTAGTCGAGCAAATCGACCCCAGAACTTAGTCTTTGTAAGCCTAGTGCTTATTCTATCGGTCTCTTTTGCCGAACCACTAAGTTACGGGGACGTAAACACACCAGCATCGGTTGTCAAGCAATGCTGGGGGGACAAACACAGACACACAAACATACACATGCATACATATACATACACACACACACACACGCGTGCGCGCACACACACACACATATATACGATGGGCTTCTTTCAGTTTCTGTCTACCAAATCCACTCACAAGGCTTTGGTCAGCCTGAGGCTATAGTAGAAGATACTTGCCCAAGGTGCCACGCAGTGAGTGGGACTGAATCCGGAACCATGTGGTTAGAAAGCAAGCTACTTACCAGACAGCCACTCCTGCACCTATATATGCATGCATGCATACATACATACATACATACATACATACATACATACATGCATGCATGCATACAAACAAAAATACCCTGTTGTTGATGTTGAAATTCCAACAAAGGAACCTTGGATCTAGGTTAGAAACTGATTCTTTCTCTATTGGCAAGAAATCTTGAAATAAACTGAATAATGACATACACACACACACAAACATTAGTGCTTATTTCATACGTTCTGAGGAATATAAAGTTTTCCTTTCATATATCCAAAGTTATTCCGGAGGCTGAGATAAACTGGGAGTGTGTATCATATATGATATATGGACGCCAGGGGAATAAGTCCTGTACATCACAAGCGAGAAACATACAGGAAAGGCAAAGGGTTGGGACATACAGCTAACTATCACCTTTTGACCTCATAGCTACATATACCTCAATTATTTTTCATCCATTAAAATTCCATTTACACACACACACATACACACACACGCACATGCATATATGTGCATACACAGACATACACACACACACAAATACATGGTACCCTAAGGAAATGATTTCACACCTGATTTCTAAAAATAAAATCATTTACAATCCGCTTCTAATTCATCATACACCTGGCTCAGCAATATCACAAGACACACACACACACACCCATCTACCTTCACACACAAACACACACATAGACATTGAATGAATATAAAAGCCAAATAAACCCAAGGGAAACCAAGGAAGCTATAAACAAACAAACCTACCTTACCCCCACCTCCAACCCCTAGTAGAAAACTTCCCAACATATACATACCATCTTTGAATACTATATAACCTCTTATATAAAATCATTGGCCACATTGAGATAGTGAACTGTCCAATTTCCTCAATACAATAAAATCTTATATAGGTGCTGGAGTGGCTGTGTGGTAAGTATCTTGCTTACCAACCACATGGTTCCAGGTTCAGTCCCACTGCATGGTAACTTGAGCAAGTGTCTTCTACTATAGCTTCGGGCTGACCAAAGCCTTGTGAGTGGATTTGGTAGGCGAAAACTGAAAGAAGCCTGTCATGTGTATATATGCGTGTGTGTGTGTGTTTGTGTGTCTGTGTTTGTACCCCCAACATCGCTTGACAACTGATGCTGGTGTGTTTACATCCCCGTAACTTAGCGGTTCGGTAAAAGAGACCGATAGAATAAGTACTAGGCTTACAAAGACTAAGTCCTGGGGTTGATTTGCTCGACTAAAGGCAGTGCTCCAGCATGGCCACACTCAAATGACTGAAACAAGTAAAAGAGTAAAAGAGAGAGTAGACACAGACGATGTTGAGCGGTAAGAAGTTTGCATCCTAACCACATGGTTTCAGGTTCATTCCCACTATGTGGCACCTTTGACAAGTGCCTTCTGCTACAGATCTAGACTGACCAATACCTTGTGAATGAATACTGGCAGACTGTAAAACAGAGAGTAAGTTGTCCCTATAGACTGGCAAGTGTTAGCAACCCCTTAGCCTCCTGTGCATAGGATACGGTGAAGAAATCAGCAAATATTCTACACATTTCATATTCAAACTGGCCAAATCCAGCACCTCACACCTATCCTATAATATCATTCTAAAAATATACAATCACATTGAAATCTCAAAGCTACAAGATAATCTATAATAATAAACGCAAAATTCTGTCTGTCCATTTGTCCCTGTATCTCAGTCTACATTTGCTCTACATAGACATATTACACCTTTTGGGAACCAGGATGATTCTGGGATTGAAAATTTGCCCTTCATTTATTCTTGAACCAGCGCCGCCTTGACTGGCTTCCGTGCCGGTGGCACGTAAAATGCACCAATCCGACCGTGGCCGTTGCCAGCCTCACCTGACACCTGTGCCGGTGGCATGTAAAAGCACCCACTACACTCACAGAGTGGTTGGCATTAGGAAGGGCATCCAGCTGTAGAAACACTGCCAGATCAGACTGGAGCCTGGTGCAGCCTTCTGGCTTCCCAGATCCCCGGTCGAACCGTCCAACCCATGCTAGCATGGAGAACGGACGTTAAATGATGATGATGATGATCCATCCTTGGGATCAGGTATGGATGAGGATTTGTTATAATGTAACAGTTGAAAATTCAAATTTTAAAAGAACTCCAAAAATTAGTGAATTTACAAGTTTTTTTAATTTAAACTGAATTTAAAGTAATACCATATTGGTAGGGTATAAATAAATGCTTTTTATTGTTGCTCTCATCAGTTTTGGGCTGCTGGCCCAATTACCCCACCGCAGGCGCTAGCCTAAACATCTGCATGGAGTGCAGCTTTTAAGGTACTGTATCATAAATTCAAAACAATGTGAAAAAATAAGCATTACATTTGACAGAATAATCCAAATGCTAAAGGATTAATGGCCCCCATTCTGGTGGCATGTAAAAAGCACCATTCGAGTGTGGTGGATGTCAGTTCCACCTGACAGGTCCCCATGGTGGTGGCAGGTAAAAAGCACCATTCGAGCGTGGTTGATGTCAGTACCACCTGACTGGTCCCCATGCTGGTGGCACGTAAAAAGCACACACTACACTCTCAGAGTGGTTGGCCTTAGGAAGGGCATCCAGCTGTAGAAACCTTGCCAGTCCTCAGTCAAACCGTCCAACCCATGCTAGCATGGAAAGTGAACGTTAAACGATGATGATGATATCAGCTTTCTGTGTTCAAAGGATTAAAATTAACTCAAAATCATTATACAGGAGAATTCAACAATTTCAGTTATTGTGAGGCATGAAAAAATCTGTTATTTAATGGTTTGCCCTACAAATGAGAGTGTAGGAGGGATGAAAAAAGCAGTGCTGTTGCTTGGGCTGTAGGTGAATGTATACTTATGCCACAGTCCAGGAGGTAACACCACTTTCTCTTCACTGCTCACAGCAAGTGAACTTATTAAACTTTCTTAAGACAAATCGTTTTCCATTTGACTAATTATAGCCAAAGCACATCACTGCAACTTTCTTTGGATTCCCAATCTTCCAATGAATTACATATTAATTACATATTAATTAGCAATCTTCCAACTAGAGTAATTGCATCCTGCTATGTAAAATTACTGTCTTATAATTGCAACTGAAAAGCATAGGATGAAAAGCCAATGTTTACATCTCTATTTATAGTTTTCATGTACAACATGTTAATGAATGGTTGAAAAGTGGAATGCAAGTCTTAATATTTCAAATGTATGTCTATTTCATAATGAACTCAGATTATTGCACATTCTTTGATATAAAACCACTTGTTTAAAGTGTCCGCATTAAATCATTGCCTTCAGTTGTAATTTTATGTAAGAAAACCATTTTTCATAAATTATGTTCCAAAACAGAACAGTATGGTTTCCATCCATCCTGATACAGCACAACTGACCAGGGACTCACTCGATAACAGGTCTTCAAGAAACCATTGGAATACTGTCAAGAAAGGCAAATAGACAGCAAATAGACAGAATTGTTAGCATATCAAGCAAACTATTTAGGGGCATTTTGTCTGTCTTGAAGTTCTGCCGAGGTCAACTTTATCCTTCATCTTTTCAGGTGTCAATAAAATAAGTACCAGTTGAGTTCTGGTGGTGGGGTCGATGTAACTGACTTAGCCCCACTCCTGACCTTGCTAGCCTTGTGCCAAAATTTGACACAATTATTTTCCAGAACGGTAGTGAACTGGCACCAGAACTGTTAGCATGTCAGGCAAAATGCTTAGCAGCATTTCATCCATCTTTATGTTTGTTCTGAGTTCAAATTCCACCAAGGTCGAATTTACTTTTCATCCTTGCAGAGTCACTAAAATAAGTACCAGCTGAGCACTGGGGTCAATGTAATTGACTTAGCCAACTCCCTTGAGCTCGTAGGCCTTGTGCCGAAATTTAAAACCAATATTGTCAAGAAATGTACACTTGCTTCGTAGTCCTCAAAATGGCCGTGTGCTGCAGGACATGTTGTGGAAGGCTTTGCAGGAGATAGGGATTAATGGGCAATTTCTCATTGCTATGTAGCCCCTATATGAATGTCCAGGAGCTTGTGTCTGGGCAAATGGGGCTAAGTTGAAACCTTTCAACTTAGATGTTAATCTTTGGTAGGGATTCTTGTTCTTTTATTTTTTAACTTGTTTCAGTCATTTGACTGCGGCCATGCTGGAGCCTCGCTTTGAAGGGTTTTATTCAAACAAATCAACCCCAGGACATATTTGTTAAGCTTAGTACTTGTTCTATCAGTCTCTTTATGTGGAACCATCACCAGCACTTTTTATTTGACACCATCATCAGTGCTTTTTATGTGACACCACCACCAGTACTTTTTATGTGACACCACCACCAGTACTTTTTATGTGGCACCATCACCAGTGCTTTTTATGTGACACCATCACCAGTGCTTTTTATGTAGCACAATCACCAGTGCTTTTTATGTGGGACCATCACCAGTGCTTTTTATGTAGCACAATCACCAGTGTTTTTTATGTGGGACCATCACCAGTGTTTTTTATGTGGGACCATCACCAGTGCTTTTTATGTAGCACAATCACCAGTGTTTTTTATGTGGGACCATCACCAGTGCTTTTTATGTAGCACAATCACCAGTGCTTTTTATGTGGGACCATCACCAGTGCTTTTTATGTAGCACAATCACCAGTGTTTTTTATGTGGGACCATCACCAGTGCTTTTTATGTAGCACAATCACCAGTGTTTTTTATGTGGGACCATCACCAGTGTTTTTTATGTGGGACCATCACCAGTGCTTTTTATGTAGCACAATCACCAGTTTTTTATGTGGACCATCACCAGTGCTTTTTATGTAGCACAATCACCAGTTTTTTATGTGGGACCATCACCAGTGTTTTTTATGTGGGACCATCACCAGTGCTTTTTATGTAGCACAATCACCAGTGTTTTTTATGTGGGACCATCACCAGTGCTTTTTATGTAGCACAATCACCAGTGTTTTTTATGTGGAACCATCACCAGTGCTTTTTATGTGGCACCATCACCAGTGCTTTTTATGTGGCACCATCACCAGTGCTTTTTATGTGGCACCATCACCAGTGTTTTTTATGTGGAACCATCACCAGTGCTTTTTATGTGGCACCATCACCAGTGCTTTTTATGTGGCACCATCACCAGTGTTTTTTATGTGGAACCATCACCAGTGCTTTTTATGTGGCACCATCACCAGTGCTTTTTATGTGGCACCATCACCAGTGCTTTTTATGTGGCACCATCACCAGTGCTTTTTATGTAGCACAATCACCAGTGTTTTTTATGTGGAACCATCACCAGTGCTTTTTATGTGACACCATCACCAGTGCTTTTTATGTGGCACCATCACCAGTGCTTTTTATGTAGCACAATCACCAGTGTTTTTTATGTGGAACCATCACCAGTGCTTTTTATGTGGCACCATCACCAGTGCTTTTTATGTGGCACCATCACCAGTGCTTTTTATGTGGCACCATCACCAGTGTTTTTTATGTGGAACCATCACCAGTGCTTTTTATGTGGCACCATCACCAGTGCTTTTTATGTGGCACCATCACCAGTGCTTTTTATGTGGAACCATCACCAGTGCTTTTTATGTGGCACCATCACCAGTGCTTTTTATGTGGCACCATCACCAGTGCTTTTTATGTGGCACCATCACCAGTGCTTTTTATGTGGCACCATCACCAGTGCTTTTTATGTGGAACCATCACCAGTGCTTTTTATGTGGCACCATCACCAGTGTTTTTTATGTGGAACCATCACCAGTGCTTTTTATGTGGAACCATCACCAGTGCTTTTTATGTGGCACCATCACCAGTGTTTTTTATGTGGAACCATCACCAGTGCTTTTTATGTGACACCATCACCAGTGCTTTTTATGTGGAACCATCACCAGTGTTTTTTATGTGGAACCATCACCAGTGCTTTTTATGTGGAACCATCACCAGTGCTTTTTATGTGGAACCATCACCAGTGTTTTTTATGTGGAACCATCACCAGTGCTTTTTATGTGGCACCATCACCAGTTTTTTATGTGGAACCATCACCAGTGCTTTTTATGTGGCACCATCACCAGTGCTTTTTATGTGGCACCATCACCAGTGCTTTTTATGTGGCACCATCACCAGTGCTTTTTATGTAGCACAATCACCAGTGTTTTTTATGTGGAACCATCACCAGTGCTTTTTATGTGACACCATCACCAGTGCTTTTTATGTGGCACCATCACCAGTGCTTTTTATGTAGCACAATCACCAGTGTTTTTTATGTGGACCATCACCAGTGCTTTTTATGTGGCACCATCACCAGTGTTTTTATGTGGAACCATCACCAGTGCTTTTTATGTGGCACCATCACCAGTGCTTTTTATGTGGACCATCACCAGTGCTTTTTATGTGACACCATCACCAGTGCTTTTTATGTGGACCATCACCAGTGCTTTTTATGTGGCACCATCACCAGTGCTTTTTATGTGGACCATCACCAGTGCTTTTTATGTAGCACAATCACCAGTTTTTTATGTGGAACCATCACCAGTGCTTTTTATGTGGCACCATCACCAGTTTTTTATGTGGGACCATCACCAGTGTTTTTATGTGGGACCATCACCAGTGCTTTTTATGTGACACCATCACCAGTGCTTTTTATGTGGAACCATCACCAGTGCTTTTTATGTGGCACCATCACCAGTGTTTTTTATGTGGACCATCACCAGTGCTTTTTATGTGGAACCATCACCAGTGCTTTTTATGTGGCACCATCACCAGTGCTTTTTATGTGGCACCATCACCAGTGTTTTTTATGTGGAACCATCACCAGTGCTTTTTATGTGGAACCATCACCAGTGCTTTTTATGTGGAACCATCACCAGTGTTTTTTATGTGGAACCATCACCAGTGCTTTTTATGTGGCACCATCACCAGTGCTTTTTATGTGGAACCATCACCAGTGCTTTTTATGTGGAACCATCACCAGTGCTTTTTATGTGGCACCATCACCAGTGTTTTTTATGTGGAACCATCACCAGTGCTTTTTATGTGGAACCATCACCAGTGCTTTTTATGTGGCACCATCACCAGTGTTTTTTATGTGGAACCATCACCAGTGCTTTTTATGTGACACCATCACCAGTGCTTTTTATGTGGAACCATCACCAGTGTTTTTTATGTGGAACCATCACCAGTGCTTTTTATGTGGCACCATCACCAGTGTTTTTTATGTGGAACCATCACCAGTGCTTTTTATGTGGAACCATCACCAGTGCTTTTTATGTGGCACCATCACCAGTGTTTTTTATGTGACACCATCACCAGTGTTTTTTATGTGACACCATCACCAGTGCTTTTTATGTGGAACCATCACCAGTGTTTTTTATGTGGAACCATCACCAGTGCTTTTTATGTGGCACCATCACCAGTGTTTTTTATGTGGAACCATCACCAGTGCTTTTTATGTGGAACCATCACCAGTGCTTTTTATGTGGAACCATCACCAGTGTTTTTTATGTGGAACCATCACCAGTGCTTTTTATGTGGCACCATCACCAGTGTTTTTTATGTGGAACCATCACCAGTGCTTTTTATGTGGAACCATCACCAGTGCTTTTTATGTGGCACCATCACCAGTGTTTTTTATGTGACACCATCACCAGTGTTTTTTATGTGACACCATCACCAGTGCTTTTTATGTGGACCATCACCAGTGTTTTTTATGTGGAACCATCACCAGTGCTTTTTATGTGGCACCATCACCAGTGTTTTTTATGTGGAACCATCACCAGTGCTTTTTATGTGGAACCATCACCAGTGCTTTTTATGTGGCACCATCACCAGTGTTTTTTATGTGGAACCATCACCAGTGCTTTTTATGTGACACCATCACCAGTGCTTTTTATGTGGAACCATCACCAGTGCTTTTTACGTGACACCATCACCAGTGCTTTTTATGTGACACCATCACCAGTGCTTTTTATGTGGAACCATCACCAGTGCTTTTTATGTGACACCATCACCAGTGCTTTTTATGTGGAACCATCACCAGTGTTTTTTATGTGACACCATCACCAGTGCTTTTTATGTGACACCATCACCAGTGCTTTTTATGTGGAACCATCACCAGTGCTTTTTATGTGGAACCATCACCAGTGTTTTTTATGTGGAACCATCACCAGTGCTTTTTATGTGGAACCATCACCAGTGTTTTTTATGTGGCACCATCACCAGTGTTTTTTATGTGACACCATCACCAGTGCTTTTTATGTGGCACCATCACCAGTGTTTTTTATGTGACACCATCACCAGTGTTTTTTATGTGACACCATCACCAGTGCTTTTTATGTGGCACCATCACCAGTGCTTTTTATGTGGCACCATCACCAGTGTTTTTTATGTGGAACCATCACCAGTGCTTTTTATGTGGCACCATCACCAGTGTTTTTTATGTGGAACCATCACCAGTGCTTTTTATGTGACACCATCACCAGTGTTTTTTATGACACCATCACCAGTGCTTTTTATGTGACACCATCACCAGTGTTTTTTATGTGACACCATCACCAGTGCTTTTTATGTGGCACCATCACCAGTGCTTTTTATGTGGCACCATCACCAGTGCTTTTTATGTGACACCATCACCAGTGCTTTTTATGTGACACCATCACCAGTGCTTTTTATGTGGCACCATCAACAGTGCTTTTTATGTGACACCATCACCAGTACTTTTTATGTGACACCATCACCAGTGCTTTTTATGTGGCACCATCACCAGTGCTTTTTATGTGGAACCATCACCAGTGTTTTTTATGTGGCACCATCAACAGTGCTTTTTATGTGGCACCATCACCAGTGCTTTTTATGTGGCACCATCAACAGTGCTTTTTATGTGGCACCATCAACAGTGCTTTTTATGTGACACCATCACCAGTGCTTTTTATGTGGCACCATCACCAGTGCTTTTTATGTGGCACCATCAACAGTGCTTTTTATGTGACACCATCACCAGTGCTTTTTATGTGACACCATCACCAGTGCTTTTTATGTGGCACCATCACCAGTGCTTTTTATGTGACACCATCACCAGTGCTTTTTATGTGGCACCATCAACAGTGCTTTTTATGTGACACCATCAACAGTACTTTTTATGTGGCACCATCACCAGTGTTTTTTATGTGGCACCATCACCAGTGTTTTTTATGTGACACCATCACCAGTGCTTTTTATGTGGCACCATCACCAGTGCTTTTTATGTGACACCATCACCAGTACTTTTTATGTGACACCATCACCAGTACTTTTTATGTGACACCATCACCAGTGTTTTTTATGTGACACCATCACCAGTACTTTTTATGTGACACCATCACCAGTGCTTTTTATGTGGCACCACCACCAGTGCTTTTTATGTGACACCATCACCAGTACTTTTTATGTGACACCATCACCAGTGTTTTTTATGTGACACCATCACCAGTACTTTTTATGTGACACCATCACCAGTGTTTTTTATGTGACACCACCACCAGTGTTTTTTATGTGACACCATCACCAGCACTTTTTATGTGACACCATCACCAGTGCTTTTTATGTGACACCATCACCAGTACTTTTTATGTGGCACCACCACCAGTGCTTTTTATGTGACACCACCACCAGTGTTTTTTATGTGACACCATCACCAGTACTTTTTATGTGACACCATCACCAGTGCTTTTTATGTGGCACCACCACCAGTGCTTTTTATGTGACACCACCACCAGTGTTTTTTATGTGACACCATCACCAGTACTTTTTATGTGACACCATCACCAGTGCTTTTTATGTGACACCATCACCAGTACTTTTTATGTGACACCATCACCAGTGTTTTTTATGTGACACCATCACCAGTACTTTTTATGTGACACCATCACCAGTGCTTTTTATGTGGCACCACCACCAGTGCTTTTTATGTGACACCACCACCAGTGTTTTTTATGTGACACCATCACCAGCACTTTTTATATGGCACCATCACCAGTGCTTTTTATGTGACACCATCACCAGTACTTTTTATGTGACACCATCACCAGTGTTTTTTATGTGACACCATCACCAGTACTTTTTATGTGACACCATCACCAGTGTTTTTTATGTGACACCATCACCAGTGCTTTTTATGTGACACCATCACCAGTGTTTTTTATGTGACACCATCACCAGTGCTTTTTATGTGGCACCATCACCAGTGCTTTTTATGTGACACCATCACCAGTGTTTTTTATGTGACACCATCACCAGCACTTTTTATATGGCACCATCACCAGTGCTTTTTATGTGGAACCATCACCAGTGCTTTTTATGTGGCACCATCACCAGTGCTTTTTATGTGGCACCACCACCAGTGCTTTTTATGTGGCACCATCACCACTGCTTTCTATGTGGCACCACCACCAGTGCTTTTTATGTGGCACCATCACCACTGCTTTCTATGTGGCACCACCACCAGTGCTTTTTATGTGGCACCATCACCACTGCTTTCTATGTGGCACCACCACCAGTGCTTTTTATGTGGCACCATCACCAATGCTTTCTATGTGGCACCACCACCAGTGCTTTTTATGTGGCACCATCACCACTGCTTTCTATGTGGCACCATCACCAGTGCTTTTTATGTGGGACCATCACCAGTGCTTTTTATGTGGCACCATCACCAATGCTTTCTATGTGGCACCATCACCAGTGCTTTTTATGTGGCACCATCACCAGTGCTTTTTATGTGGCACCATCACCAATGCTTTCTATGTGGCACCATCACCAGTGCTTTTTATGTGGGACCATCACCAGTGCTTTTTATGTGGCACCATCACCAATGCTTTCTATGTGGCACCATCACCAGTGCTTTTTATGTGGCACCATCACCAGTGCTTTCTATGTGGCACCATCACCAGTGTTTTTTATGTGGAACCATCACCAATGCTTTCTATGTGGCACCATCACCAGTGCTTTTTATGTGGGACCATCACCAGTGCTTTTTATGTGGCACCATCACCAATGCTTTCTATGTGGCACCATCACCAGTGCTTTTTATGTGGCACCATCACCAGTGCTTTTTATGTGGCACCATCACCAATGCTTTTTATGTGACACCATCACCAGTGTTTTTTACGTGACACCATCACCAGTGCTTTTTACGTGGCACCATCACCAGTGCTTTTTATGTGGCACCATCACCAATGCTTTTTATGTGGCACCATCACCAGTGCTTTTTATGTGGCACCATCACCAATGCTTTCTATGTGGCACCATCACCAGTGCTTTTTATGTGGGACCATCACCAGTGCTTTTTATGTGGAACCATCACCAATGCTTTCTATGTGGCACCATCACCAGTGCTTTTTATGTGGGACCATCACCAGTGCTTTTTATGTGGCACCATCACCAATGCTTTCTATGTGGCACCATCACCAGTGCTTTTTATGTGGCACCATCACCAGTGCTTTTTATGTGGCACCATCACCAATGCTTTTTATGTGACACCATCACCAGTGTTTTTATGTGGCACCATCACCAGTGCTTTTTATGTGGCACCATCACCAATGCTTTGTATGTGGCACCATCACCAGTGCTTTTTATGTGACACCATCACCATGCTTTCTATGTGGCACCATCACCAGCTTTCTATGTGGCACCATCACCAGTGCTTTTATGTGGCACCATCACCAGTGCTTTCTATGTGGCACCATCACCAATGCTTTCTATGTGGCACCATCACCAGTGTTTTTTATGTGGAACCATCACCATGCTTTTTATGTGACACCATCACCAGTGCTTTTTATGTGGCACCATCACCAGTGCTTTTTATGTGGCACCATCACCAATGCTTTGTATGTGGCACCATCACCAGTGCTTTTTATGTGACACCATCACCAGTGCTTTTTATGTGGCACCATCACCAATGCTTTGTATGTGGAACCATCACCAATGCTTTTTATGTGGCACCATCACCAGTGCTTTTTATGTGGCACCATCACCAATGCTTTTTATGTGGCACCATCACCAGTGCTTTTTATGTGACACCATCACCAGTGCTTTTTATGTGGCACCATCACCAGTGCTTTTTATGTGGCACCATCACCAATGCTTTGTATGTGGAACCATCACCAATGCTTTTTATGTGGCACCATCACCAGTGCTTTTTATGTGGCACCATCACCAATGCTTTTTATGTGGCACCATCACCAGTGCTTTTTATGTGGCACCATCACCAGTGCTTTTTATGTGGCACCATCACCAATGCTTTGTATGTGGCACCATCACCAGTGCTTTTTATGTGACACCATCACCAATGCTTTCTATGTGGCACCATCACCAATGCTTTTTATGTGGCACCATCACCAGTGCTTTTTATGTGGCACCATCACCAGTGCTTTTTATGTGGCACCATCACCAATGCTTTGTATGTGGCACCATCACCAGTGCTTTTTATGTGACACCATCACCAATGCTTTCTATGTGGCACCATCACCAATGCTTTCTATGTGGCACCATCACCAGTGCTTTTTATGTGGCACCATCACCAGTGCTTTCTATGTGGCACCATCACCAATGCTTTCTATGTGGCACCATCACCAGTGTTTTTTATGTGGAACCATCACCAGTGCTTTTTATGTGGAACCATCACCAGTGCTTTTTATGTGGAACCATCACCAGTGCTTTTTATGTGGCACCATCACCAGTGCTTTTTATGTGGCACCATCACCAGTGCTTTTTATGTGACACCATCACCAATGCTTTGTATGTGGCACCATCACCACTGCTTTTTATGTGGCACCATCACCAGTGTTTTTTATGTGGAACCATCACCAATGCTTTCTATGTGGCACCATCACCAGTGTTTTTTATGTGGAACCATCACCAATGCTTTCTATGTGGCACCATCACCAGTGCTTTTTATGTGGCACCATCACCAATGCTTTGTATGTGGCACCATCACCACTGCTTTTTATGTGGCACCATCACCAGTGCTTTTTATGTGGCACCATCACCAGTGCTTTCTATGTGGCACCATCACCAATGCTTTTTATGTGGCACCATCACCACTGCTTTCTATGTGGCACCATCACCAATGCTTTCTATGTGGCACCATCACCAGTGTTTTTTATGTGGAACCATCACCAATGCTTTCTATGTGGCACCATCACCAGTGCTTTTTATGTGGCACCATCACCAGTGCTTTTTATGTGGCACCACCACCAGTGCTTTTTATGTGGCACCATCACCAGTGCTTTCTATGTGGCACCATCACCAGTGCTTTTTATGTGGCACCATCACCAGTGCTTTCTATGTGACACCATCACCAGTGCTTTCTATGTGGCACCATCACCAGTGCTTTTTATGTGGTACCATCACCAATGCTTTATATATGGCACCATGACCAGTGCTTCATATTTATCTATTTATCCAGTTGGGCAACTTGCCTGGACTAATGCAACTCTTCCATCCCAGATATCCTGATCATCCATAACCATCTACTTTCCTCTCAGCTTGATATCCTGTGTGTTCTACAAACTGATCAATACAAGTTCTTTTGGTCTGTCAATACCTGTGTGTCCATGCATAGGTTACCAGAGAAGAGATCACAAGATATTTCAGCCTTGCTTTTCCATCAATGTCCTGCATAACATGTTCTTTCTCTTATTACCAAGGTGAACAGGGAGAAGGAAATTGATTGGAAAAAACCATTGATTATATTGACCTCAAGTACTTGGCTGGTATTTTTATTTCATTGACTTCAGAAGGACAAATGGCAAAGTTGACCTTATCAGGACTTGAACTCAGAACATAAAGAGTTGGAACTAAATATTACAAGGCATTTTGTTCGATACTCCATTAATTCTGCCAAACCGTTGCCCTTAATCTGTAACTAAATAATGCCAAATATTTAGTGCAGTGTACTAATGTTTTTGACAGATACGATGAAAAACAATATCAATCAAATTTTATATTATTGAAACTACTTGTTTTTAATATTATAAAAAAAAAAGATATTGAATATTATGATATTCACAATAACAAACAAGTTCATATGTAAATAAACATTGTCAGATAATTTAAATTCCACAACTGTTAGAAAGAACTGTTAGAATAAAACTACAATTTAAAAAAAAAATGAAATATTTAACCTTTTAGCATTGAAACTGGTCATATCCAGCCCAAATATTCTCCTATTTTATGTTTTAAAAAATGGTCAAATCCAACTTTCTTCACCTACCTTATGCTTTCATTCTAAAAATAAACTATTACATCATTGAAATCTTAAAGCTATGAGATAATGCATGTTTAATCCTTTAGTATTTAAACCAGCCCAAATATTCTACCTGTTTTTTGTACTCAAACCATCCAGATCCAGACTCTCACATCTACCCTATAATATTGTTCTAAAAAATGAATGATAAGATCATTGTAATTTTAAAGCAATGAGACAATGCTTGATTAATTCAAAATCACATGAATAAGTAATCATTACATTTGACAGAATAATCTGAATGCTAAAGGTGGTGGTGTGGTGTTGTTCCTTCTCGAGCCATGCCAGGCTCATAAGGGCCAGTTTCCCGGTTTCAGTGGTGTAGAAATTCCCCACCTGGACGGGACGCCGGTCTGTCACAGAATAACTCATTTTTGCCAGCTGAGTGGACTGAAGCAACATGAAGTGAAGTGTTTTGCTCAAGAACACAACACGTCGCCTGGTCCAGGAATCGAAACCACAACCTTACGATCATGAGTTCAACACCCTAACCACTAAGCCACGCGCCTCCACTATCTGAATGCTAAAGGGTTAAAGACAAAACAATTTGAATAAATAAGCATTCCATTTGAGATTGAGAGTTAGTAATCTGAATGCTGAAAGGTTAAAAGAACAACAATGTCAACAGACAGGATCAAACTTACCGTATATGACACCCAGTTTACATCGACAGACCCTTCCTCCAAGAATTTCCTTACTTCTGAAATACGACCGTAACCACATGCTTCCCAAAATTTCTCTTGTCTGCTGACTGCTTGACCCATGTTTGTGCTTGTTAGTCACCTAAACAAAGATATATTATTATGAGAATAACATTCAAAATACCTCAAGATAGTGAATTAAAACAATAAACTCTTTCATCAGTTCCACAGTAAAACAGACAGATAAGGCAACAACCGAAACTCAAGCAATCAGTCAATATGCTAGAAATAGTAGTCAAATTTTTGTTAAATCACATTCAACTCTTTTAAGAAAGAGATTTTACATTATATACAATATATTTTCTGGCACACAAAAGTTAGTTAGTTAGTTAGTTAATTTGGCTCAAAAGCAAATAGCAAGGCCATGTAGGGGGACATGGAGTTAAGTACAGGGTGGTGTTCATGTAAAGAGTTCAGGCCACTTGAGGCCTCCCTTGACCTTAAGTGGCCTGAACTCTTTACATGAACACCACCCTGTACTTAACTCCATGTCCCCCTACATGGCCTTGCTATTTGCTTTGAGCCAAATTAACTAACTAACTAACAAACTGAATTTTTTATAACAAAATTTACAACCAAAAAGAAAGTAGGCCTACTTATAAACCAAGACAGCTTTGGAAGGCCAAAATTTGCATGTGAAATGCAGCAGGATTTGAAAATACAGTGTTGATGTTTGAATGTTTATCTCATGTTATTAACTCCAATATTTGCTTCCAAGGTGCCAGTTGCTGGTGTTAAGCATTGTGATGAATTAGGTTTCCTACCCAAGAATTCAGAATGCAATGAGTCAAAACAAATACTGTAATTCATTTTGTCTAAAGCATTTTCACCGATTCCCTGCCCTGGACAAGTACTTTATTTTAATAACCCCAGATAGATAAAAAGCAAAGTTGACCTTGGTAGGATTTGAACTCACAGCACAGAGAGCTGGAACTGTAAAGTATGGCCCTACAGTAGTTAGAGGTATGACATACCTTGGAACAATAAATTTGTATAAACTGCAAAGTGAGAGAGAAAATGCCATCTGGAGTTTGTACAATAAGTACTTAGTTATTGTACAAAGCTACAAACATTCTATAATCTTTTTGACCAAGACTGACTTAGAACAAAACAAACAGATGGTCCTCCATTAACCCTTTCGTTACTGTATTTATTTTGAGATGCTCTGTGTTTCTCTCAATTCATTTTAAATATAACAAAGAATTTAGTAAAATAATTTAGTTATCATTAAGTTAGTGTTAGGAACATAAATTGTGACTAAGGTTTGGTGGAAGATTTTAATTCAGAACTTATGAAAACAAGACATTTGTACTACAGAGCCAGAGCCGGTTTCAGCCGGGTTGGTAACAAAAGGGTTAAGCAGAATTATGGAACATCTTGAAACAATACATCTGTGAACAGTATCTAGTTTTTCTACAGACTGATTGACTGATCACCCCCCAAAACACACACACACACACATGCAAATCTGCAAGAAATAGTAGCCAGATATACGCCCATATCACACCCTACTGAGTTAAATAAAAACAGGTAGGATACATTACATATTGAAGTCTTCACACACCCTTAATCCCCAAAAATTAACTAACTAACTAAAAGGGCAGGATAGTCACACTGTAATGCCCTTGATCAATCAGAACTGACCTGATGCTAAATAACAAGAAAAAAGAAGACTCCCTTCAATCATGAATGACCATGGGATTTGTTGTGTGGACGCCCCAGACGATAAAGTAGGCTAGCCCAATACATAGATATAGAAGGAGAAGTCTAGACATCGAGGAGTTGAGTAGAGGTCATCCGAACGTGTGATATAACAGTATCTCATCCTCGTTGCCACTGTTATATTGCACGTTCGGATGACCTCTACTCAACTCCTCTACGTCTAGACTTCTCTTTCTATATCTACGTATTGGGCTAGCCTACTTCATCGTCTGGGGGTGTCCACACAACAGGATTGCAGTTAGAAAGTTCCCCACTGGGGTACAAGTCCGGGCAAATTTGCTTTAAGGAAGACCAGCAGTTGCCCATGCATACTAGCCTCCCCTCTCCATGCTATCGATGTTGTCCAAGAGAAAAACAAAGGCTGATACAACAGATGAATGAACTGGAGCAATGTGATATAAAGTGTCTTGCTCAAGAACACAATAGCCACCAGAAAAAGACTGGACAGTGAAAGAGGATATGAGATTGTCACATTGCCCATGTTCACCTGTGATATTACATTACACAATGTGTATGTAATACTGTTCTCAGCAAGGTGACAGCATGATATATCTAGAACATAACACCAGTGGGTCACACAAAAGGCTATACAACAATTGTTCTAAGTGTCAGATCATTCCTTGCCTTGCTCTATACTGGGTGCATTTTATAATACTCTTTTACTCTTACTCTATTACTTGTTTCAGTCATTTGACTGTGGCCATGCTGGAGCACCACCTTTAGTCGAGCAAATCGACCCTGGGACTTATTCTTTGTAAGTCTAGTACTTATTCTATTGGTCTCTTTTGCCGAACCGCTAAGTTATGGCAACGTAAACACACCAGCATCGGTTGTCAAGCGATGTTGGGGGGGACAAACACAGACACACAAACATATATATACATATATACGATGGGCGTCTTTCAGTTTCCGTCTACCAAATCCACTCACAAGGCTTTGGTCAGCCCAAGGCTATAGTAGAAGACACTTGCCCAAGGTGCCATGCAGTGGGACTGAACCTGGAACCATGTGGTTGGTAAGCAAACTACTTACCACACAGCCACTCCTACGCAAAAATATTTTATTATAAAATGCACCCTGCTATGGTCTACAAAGTTGTTGGCAACAAGGAAGAGCATCCAGCCAAAGAAACAAAGCTCAAAATATAATACATAAGCAAGACATAGCCCCTGGCTCAAGCATGATCAGTGCCACTTTAGCATGCAGTCTAACCCTAACCCAAACCCCTAATCCTACTCCTAAACCCTAAGTCACCCTAATTGAACAAACCTATGATAAAAAGCAGTCTTTCAAAGGATACATCATCAAATGTGTCCATCATATTTTTAAAAGTAGTAATGGTGCAAATAGAAGAAAATTTTGCTGTTATTTCTAGCAAGTTGAGTGGATATGCACAGGTTACCTTTCTGTATACAGAGACATACACACCCAACTACCAACACACACACACACACACACACACATGCACACACCATCATCATCATTATCATCAACTGAATGTAAAAAGAGATATAAGGATAAAGTATGTTTTTTACAAAAAGGGTAACCTTATATTCAAAGATCACTTGTAGTCCAGTAAATAATGGTATAAAGGTACTGCCAAATGAAATGGAATTCTTAAAAACGAAAGTAATGGTTTTAACATAATCACATCAATTATGCAAAGCACTAGAAAATTACAATACATTAATTAAAACATTCCATTTTTAATTACACTTCACAGTATTGCCTATTGCCTTATATGAATTCATGAATACCAAAAGGACACATTCTTCTTGGTAAAATAGTTTTATGAGCAGTATGTAAGAAACATTAATCTTAAAACAAATCAATACTGAAAAAAATCTGGAAATTAATTAGCTATCAGCTTAATTAACAATACAAGCAGCTGTAATAATTAGTGATCGTCTGCATACTCTGGTTGGTTAGTCGGTTAGTTATGTTGTTTGAATGGTGTAAAAGTAATAGGGTTAACAGAAGCAACTTCGGTCATATTTGCTGGTTCAAAATGTTTTCGTGTTCAAATGTTCCAGCTTAGGGGGTAGGGGGGAATAATAATAATACAAATAACAAAAAAAGGGGGTTTGACTTAATTAAATAAGCAAGACCTTGCATCAACTACATTTAAAATACTAATGAGAATTCCATTAGTGCAAGTTAGTGGTAGAATTAGCCCTTTGGCAATCAAACGGATCATATCCGGCCCAAATATTCTGAATGTTCTATGTTCAAACCAGTCAGATCTGGCCTTTTATACCTACCTTACAATGCCATTCTAAAAATAACCAATCACATCGCTGAAATCTTGAAGCTACGAGATAATCCATGATCAATTCGAAACAATGCAAATAAGTTAGCATTACACGTAACAGAGTAATCTGAATGCTAAAGGGTTAAACTGTCACTGGCTTTATCGCCATCACCACAAGACTTTGTTGACACAATAGAAACAATTGTTGGCTTTGTATGGTGAATTCTACAATAAAAGATGTGATTTTCTCTATATGTATTTTTGTTATCTATCTGCCTGCCTGCCTATCTATCTTAATTGAAAAATTAACTTTGTTGATCCGTTGTTTGAAAATGTAATGGAATGATGGTGTCAGAGTAACACACATGTAGTCCCAACCAAGCGAGTCTATGTTATGTGAGTGTGTAAGAAAAACAAAAACACCTAAAATCATCTTTAGTGTTCATATTAATCTGTCAAATGTAATGCTTATTTGCTCATGTTATTTTGAATTATTCAGGTTCAAAAGGAGTATCTACAATATTTGCTTGTAACTTCGTAAATTTTTTACATACAGATTTGAAATTTTGTCAGTGGGTGCTTTATATACCACTGGTTTATAGTTATGTAATTTTAGCTAATCCTGCTGAGTAAATTTGACTTTTATGGGCAAGAAAATTTAATTAGCAGGTGTAAAAGCAATAATATTATGGATAAACACTAAAATTGAATGCATTTTATCTGCTTGATTTGTAACTAAAATTATCCCAGATGGCAGGCGACAAGTTTCCTACCAAGGGAATTTTGTTTCATGGGTCTTTTTATCTTTTCCAGGTTATTTTGCATGCTTTCAACAAATGTAACATCAAAATCATGTGTAAACAGCTCCTTTTTCCAGAAAAAGAAAGATTTGGCTGCTATTTCTAGCATGCACTGCTACTACGTAACAGCTATTTGTGTTCACACCAAAATATTTGCGTTCACACTGAAATATTTACCAACTTTTTCCCTTCCATTTATTTATTCCACTTTATGGAAGTCAATATTTTCTCTGTTTACATGCACCTCAGTGAGGTCAGAGATCAAGTGGAAGTACATCAATCACTGTTTCCTCTTGACAGGACAAAGTAATTTCCTGCTGTCTTTGCAAGCAACAAGTGGATGGATTTGGTTTCAAATCCAAGCAGGTCCAAATTAGGTCCTACAAGTTAGTTAAAATAATGTGGTGTTATATCAGGGTTCAGAAAATGACACGTACAATATTAAATATGCTAAGACAATGTGAAAACAATAGAAACTTTTAAACGTTTACCAGTTTTTATGAAATTTTTGGATTACTGGACTTGAGTTAATGGAAGCTAAATGTAACAGAAGTTAATTAGTCCAATAATGATTTTCAAAGTTAACTTAAAAGTTAAATCGTTAATGAAAATGTTAACTTTGTTAATTAACGATTAATGAACTTACACCCATCTCTGCATATATATATATACATACACACATACATACACATACAGACATCATCATCATCATAATATACATACAGACATCATCATCATCATAATATACATCTGGAAGATCCTTCCAGGATCTTCCAGATGTATATTATGGCATATCTTTCTCGCCTACGCTCCAAGGAATAGAGTTTTAATCTCTTGAGTCTTTCCCAGTAGCTTATATGCTGCACAGAGGCTATCTTCTTCGTGTAGCTACGTTGGATCGCCTCAAGTTCTGTGATCAACTTGACACTGGATGGTGACCATAGCTGAGAGCAATAGTCAAAGTGGCTTAGGACAAGTGTCCTCCAGAGGACCATCATGGTTTCTTGTTCTCTTGTTCTAAAGGTTCTAAGAATCCATCCAGCCAGTCGTCTACATTTCATTGCCAATTTAGCAACATGTACACAAAAGGTTGCGTCATCACTCATGTAAATACCCAGGTCACGCACTGATTGTGCCTCTGGGATTGCAATTCCTCCGGGTCCAGTGTATTCATTGGGTATTGCATTTAGTTTTGCATGCTGATAGCATAAAGCTTGAAACTTTTCAGCACTGAACTGCATGCCATTCTTTTCAGCCCACTTGTATATTTTGTCCAGCTCACATTGCAGGCATTTAGTGTCTTCAGGGTTCTGTATTGCCTGTGAAACTTTTGTATCATCTGCGTAACTTGTGATCGTGGCTCTCTGCGTGGTTGAGGGCATGTCTGAGAGGGCCATTATGAACAGTAGTGGTCCCAAAACAGTGCCCTGCGGAACACCGCTCACTATTTGCGTGTTAATGGAAGTGGCCCCAATGGCTACTACCACCTGACTTCTATCCTTCAGAAAGTCATGAAGCCATTCTCCCAGTTTTCCAACTATGCTAAGATCACACAGTTTGTGACATATCATTCCATGATTGACTTTATCAAAGGCCTTTGCAAAGTCGAGATATATCACTTCCACATTTGAGTGGTTGAGCAGTCGTTTCAGCACCCAGTCATAGTGTTGTAGGAGCTGAGTTAAGCAGCTTCTTCCTGGTCAGAAACCATGTTGGGTGTCAGGCAGCAAGTCATTTTCTTCAAGGAAGGTGATCAGTTTCCTTCTGTCTATTCGTTCCATGACCTTGCTGATGTGTGAGGTCAGAGAGATAGGTCTGTAGTTCTTGGCCTCTGCTCTGCTACCTCCTTTATGAATAGGGCATATTTTACCTTCTTTCAGTTTGCCAGTTGCAAGGAAGCTCTGAAAGAGGAACTGCAGTGGTCTTGCTAGGACTCTCTTACATACTTTTAGGAGGATTGCCGGGAATCCATCGGGGCCAGTAGCTGAGTTTGTTTTCATTTCATCTATAGCCTTTATGACATCGTCTTCCTTTATATTGATGTAATCAATCATCGCTGCCTCTGATTTTATATCTATAGTGGTAAAGAAGTCAGTTGGATTGGTGATTTGGAAATGCCCAAGGGGTGGAGTGAAAACACTCTTGAATTGCTCATTCAGTATTTCACTTACCCTCATTGGATTTCCTGTGAGTGTTATATATTATATATGTATATATTATATATATATATATATATATATTATATATGTATATATTATATATTATATTATATATGTATATATTATATATTATATTATATATATATATTATATATTATTATATATATATATATATATTATATATATATTATATATGTATATATTATATATGTATATATATATATGTATATATATATATATATATATATACACATATGCATACATGTATATACACACACACACACACACACACACAAAAGATGTCTTAGAATCACTGATACACTGAATAAAAAGAAATAAAAGATAGGATAGTAACAGCTGGAATGCTTTGTCAGAGCTCACTGGGATAGGGTGGGAGTCTTAAACAACAACAACAATCATATTTAAAATTAGACAACTTAAATTTGTATTTCAAACATGCCGAGTTCTTTTAGAGCTCCTGTACCACCAGCAAAAGCAACGAAAAATAAAAAGAACTACATAAATAAACAAATATAAAAATAGCCAACACTAAATTTCACACACTGTTTCACCCTTCAAAACTTTCCCTCAAAAGTATAAGATATTAATATTAATAATCTGAAAAGACATCTTTTTAAGTACAAGTATGATATCATAGTTTGTGGATTTGTTGATGTTGAAAGAGAGAGAGAGAGAGGCACACAGAGAGAGGGGAGGGGCAAGAGATAGAGAGGATGAAGGTGAGAGAGAGAGAGAGAAAAGAAGGAAGACAGAGAAATGATCAGAGTTAAGCTCTATGGAAAGCAGTGGAGTCAAATTTGGTATTGAAGAAGATGGCTTTCTTTAGTTGGAGTATAGTTATGCAGAATTAATAGCGGAAAGGAGTGTAAGGTGTATGTGTGTGGGTAGCTGGGTGGTGGTGGTGGTGGGGAAATAAGAAAGAAAACAATTTATTGAAAAGTTGGCAAACGTTCAGAATACACAGCTGTATGTAGTTTATGAAAGAAATAAGAAGTATTGGTCAAGAGTTACATGAAAACGTGCTTTGCATTTTTTGGTAAAAAGTTTACCGCTAGTAAATGAAGGAAAAAACTCCAAAAACTATCATATTTACTTGTGTATAAGTCACACCTCTAATTTAGTGTTGAATCTTGGTGCAAAATGTTTTCCTTTCGTAGTTTTAGCTTTGCCCCATGTGTAAGTCGCACACCAGTTTTTGCAGTTTAAAATCAAATATAATCCTTTAGTATTTAAACCGACCATGTCTGGCTCAAATATTCTACATTGTTTTATGTCCAAATGAGCCAGATCTGTCCTCTCACACCACACCCAACAATGTCATTCAAAAATAAACATGCACACGTGCCACCGGCACAGAAGCGCCGCCTTGACTGGCTTCTGTGCCGGTGGCACGTAAAAAGCACCATCCGAACGTGGCCGATGCCAGCACCGCCTTGACTGGCTTCCGTGCTGGTGGCACGTTAAAAGCACCGACCAATCGTGGCCGCTGCCAGACACCCCTGGCACGTAAAAAGCACCCACTACACTCACAGAGTGGTTGGCGTTAGGAAGGGCATCAAGCTGTAGAAACACTGCCAGATCCGACTGGAGCCTGGTGCAGCCCCCTGGCTTCCCAGACCCCGGTCGAACCGTCCAACCCGTGCTAGCGCGGAAAACGGACGTTAAACGATGATGATGATGACATCACTGAAATCTCAAAGCTATCAGATGATGCATGACTAATTCAAAATAATGAAAAAACGTGAAAAAACATTCGAGCGAGGTCGTTGCCAGTGCCGCTGCACTGGCTCCTGTGCAGGTAGCATGTAAAAAACACCATTTGAGCGTGGCCATTGCCAGTACAGCCTGACTGGCCCTCGTGCCGGTGGCACGTAAAAGAACCCACTACACTCTCGGAGAGGTTGGCATTAGGAAGGGCATCCAGCTGTAGAAACTCTGCCAGATCAGATTGGAGCCTGGTGCAGCCATCTGGCTTGCCAGTCCTCAGTCAAATCATCCAACCCATGCTAGCATGGAAAGCGGACGTTAAATGATGATGATGATGATGTCAAAAAGTGAGTATGTTATTTGACAGAGTAAAATAATCTGACTGCTAAAGTGGTGAAAATAATGTGGCTTATACATGAGAGATCACACTACCTGAAAATTACTAATTGCTGTGTCTTCAAGGATATTAAGTATTTTATTCACATAACAAGTTTTTTGTAAATTATAAATTGCTATTTAGTAGAAGGTGTTTGGGGTAACTTTATAAGATAATAGTAAAATATTGATACAAAATATGTATTTTTAACTTATCAAAAAAGGTACAATTCATATACATTTATTTACTATCATGGTAAGATAGTGTGGAAGTAGGAAGATATTAAATGACAAACAGAAAGTAAGTGGTAGTCAAAGTAAAATGATAGTGAGTAGAAGGATGAGGTATTTATCATATTACCTCCACAGGTAAACAATAAAGAGTGAGTGAAAAGATACAATCTACATTTGTATTTATTGTCATGGTAGGGAGAAGGTATGAAAGTAAGAGAACATCAAATGACAAATAGAAAGTTGGCAAGTGATTGAGTGAGTGTGTGATAGTAAAAGTAAAATGAAAGTGTGTGGCAGGATGAGGTGTATGTCATACTGCCTTAACAGGCAAACAAGTAAAGAGTGAGTGAGAGAATTAAAATGAGAGTGGGTTAGAGTAAGAGGTATTATAACAGTGTTCTTTCCATTCTGAGTTTGCCTATGACAACACTAGCACCAAGTTGTATCAATCATCACTTTTCCCTGGACAACATCAATGGCATGGAAAAAGAAGACTTGCAGAATGGGCAACTGATAACCTTCTTGAAAAATACCTTCACTAGACCTGCATCCTGGAGAGCAACATTCCAAGTACAAATTCATGAATACCACAGGTCTTGGAGTCCTGAATATACAGAGTGTGAATAAAAGCCTAGGATTGTTTATTGGATATTCAGAGGGCACTAAATCCACCTGCAAGGGGTTAAGGAAGATAAACAGTGCATCATATTTTTTTAACTGCATTTCTGTAGAAAGCTTAACCCATCAAACATGGAAGCAGCAGGATGACATCCAATCAACAAAACCAAACTGACAGAGAAACCAAGAAGCTATTATTGTAATCAATAACAGCAGAACACTCACCATCACAACAACATTGATCAGACTTTCGAACATCACGTTTGATGCCAACGTTACCATCCCATACCAATTCACCACTTCATAATAGAGATGCACTTACTCAATCTGTTAGAAATAGCAGCCAAATCACTCTCTAGATCAGGGCTTCTCAACCCATTTTTACCTCTGGATCCCTTTGATTACTATTTTATTCTTATGGACTCCCGTAGCCATTCAATGTTTAAAAACTAATTTTATAGAAACTTCTTTCAAAATACCTATTTTGTTTTTCAAACATTAACTTGTTAGAGAAAGAGACCTAGCTATTTCTTGCAATACATACCAATACATACATCAAAAGCAACATTTTTAAGGGGCCCTTAAAATACTATTGTGCATTCACAATTTACTCTTGTTGTGAGGACCCCCACAAAATCTTATATGGACCCTGGTTGAGAATCACTGCTCTAAATAACGATATATTAGGCAATGGGGTCTTGAGTTTTGTGCACATAGGAAAAAGACAGGAAAGACTATTTGTGGACTACTTTATAGTGAGTTCTATAGATGGATACCTTTCCTATCACTGACTACAAATCAGGATGGTCAGAGTCATATGAATATGAATCATGAATGTTTTGGATTAAGCATTCCTTACAATTACAGCACTGCAAGTCAAAAATGAGTTAACCCAAACAATGGACTATTCAAAGCATGTGCCATTATAAAAAGCAAAAATATACCCTCGACGGAATTTGAACTCAGAACGTAAAGGTAGACAAAATACTGCTAAGCATCTTGCCCGGCATGCTAACGCCGCCTTAAAGTGGTTCTTCTGCCCACTCATCTTGGAAGAAGGACTTCCAGAGCTTGCTGGAAGGGATTAAGTCGATTACATTGATCCCAGTGCATAACTGGTACTTAATTTATCAACCCCGAAAGGATGAAAGGCAAAGTCGAACTTGGCGGAATTTGAACTCAGAACATAAAGATAGACGAAATACTGCTAAGCATCTTGCCCGGCATGCTAACGTTTCTGCCAGCTCACCGCCTTAAAGTGGTCCTTCTACCCACTTATCTTGGAAGAAGGACTTCCAGAATTAGGGTGGAGGGAATCCCACCAGAAATAGATGTGGCTTGGGTTGCTGCGGCTGTTCTTCTAGGATGTAAAGAAGAAATAGCCATCCTCCAAGCCATGAAAACAGAAAATTCAGTATGGACAAGCCAAACATTGGACCTGGTCATACAGGGCACTGCAGAAACACTGGAAAATGTGGTGGAAATGGTGACCATTGGAGATGTAGTGTTGAGAGTGTGGGTGGAGGGCAGAAACCCTCGTTGCTTTAAATGTGGCCAAAAAGATCACATTAGAGCACACTGTCCTCTGCAGAAGCCAAGAAGTCCAGAGGAAGTTAGAAAGGAGCAGGAGAAGGTGCAACAGGAATAAAAGAGAAACGGAAAACAGTGGATGGTAGTTGAAGGAAGAAAAAGGAAGAGGAAGAAAGGACAGGGTGAAGTAGAACCCCAAACCATACCCACCCCACCCATACCCTCTCTCAACCACCCTCCCCCCACAGACACTAAACCCACCCATTCCCCTCCTACACAAAGCAAAAGAAAAAAAGAAATACAAGCACACAAGGATCAACAAACTCCCCGTCCCACTGAAAACTATTTTGCGTGTATGATGATTGAAGGTGTGGACAAGGAACTGCGCAATAAGATAACAAAATGGAAGACTGCAAGATTTGTCCATGTCAAAGGATGAACAAACATTGATGGATGGCACTCATGTGTTCTGGTGTCCGAAAGCCAAAAAGACGAAATATTGAAATTTCAAGAGGAGTTATAAGAGTTGGAAGGTGAATTGTGATATAAAAACGATACCAGACAATGTAAAGTATGAGGAACTGACCGAGAAATATGGTATAGACATCTTAACCCTTTAGCATTCAAACCGGCCATATCCGGCCAAAATATTTAACCTGTTTTATATTGAAACTGACCAGATCTTGCCTCTCACCTCAACCCTACCATGTCATTCTAAAACTAAAAAATCACATCACTGAAATCTCTAAACTACAAGATAATGCGTGATTAATTCAAAACAATATAAACAAACAAACATCATTTGACAGAATAATCTGAACATTAAAGGGTTAAAGGACTCGGAATTTAAAAGATAAAAGGAAGCAAGTGATGCTGGTAGCTCATTTTCATTATCATTTTCATTGTATCATTCATGCATATCATGTTTTAATTTTTTGATTTTTTAAATTTTTTTCATTAAAAAAAAATTTTTTCGTTTTTATATGTATCCATGTGATTGTATTGTCCCCTCTTCATTGGCCCCTTGTGGGTAATAAAAAAATCCTCTCATTACTAAGAGGCCTCCCTTTCAGCAAGATACAGCAAATTTGGATACATAAATGAGATTCCTTGAAGCTATTAAGAACTGTACTCCAGTGTCTGCTTTAGCACCGTTTTTACAGCTGGATGCCCTTCTTAACACCAACCACTTTACCATGTATACTGGGTACTTTCTTCATTTCACCAAACAAGCACTACTGAGATCACCTGTGGAGATCAGTTTTATGCTAGGGGATGAGGGGCTGGAGTATGAGAAGTGTGGTAGGGGTCAGAGGAGATTCTTGTGAAGGAGCTGCATAGGTACCCACATTTAGTAGGAAAGCGTATAAACAAGAACAGAGACATTAGCAAAAGGAGTTTGACCAAGCTTTCAATTTTAACATTTTTCTTTCCACATAATATTTGAAGTATGAAGAGTTATTAACAACGGCATGGCCTGCTTCCCAGCCACGTGGTTCCGGGTTCAGTCCCACTGCATGGCACATTGGGCAAGTGTCTTCTACTATAGCCTCGGACCGAATAAAGCCTTGTGAATGGATTTGGCAGAGAGAAACTTGAGAGAAGCCCGTCGTGTGTGTGTGTGTTCCTCCACCATCCTTGAAAATTGGGGTTTGTGTTTACATCCTCATAACTTGGTAGTGTGGCAAAAGAAAATATTGGGGGTCAATTTGGCTAAAAATTCAAACCGGTTCCCTAGCATGGCAGCAGTCTAATGACTGAAACAAGTAAAAGGTAAAAGGCTTCACATGGTTAACCCCCATAATGACCTAGTGTGACACCATCTAATCATCAAATTTTTATCATCTTATCAACCATCATTAATTGCTATATCACTATTTGATCTCTTCTTTATAGTTGACCTTCCCCATAGAGGATAGATTCTCAGACTCTCTCTCTCTTTCGCTACTCTGCTCTGTTCCTATTTCCGGTTCAGTAACTTCCTGTACAAGTAGTTCTTGACATTAAGAGTTAATTCATTCCTAATTTTCGCTCATTAATCAACGACTTGTACAGCAGCAAAGGAAAGCAGTTAACGTTCACTTGTTGATAACAGAATGGCATGTCTGAACTGAAGCAAATACAATATACAGAACAAAGGAAGTTGGAAGTTGTACAGACTCTTGCCAACATAATTTAAACCTGAGGCTCAGCTAGCTGGCAGGTGCATTCATCCACTTGGACATCATTTTTTGGCAACATGCACTGAAATTATGCACAAATTTTTCTAAAATTTATAAAACGTGATTTTTTTTTTTCCACTTTTGGTACAGAAAATATTTGAGACGTAGGCTAATAAAACCAGAAGCTCAGAAAAGGCTGCCGTACTTCTATATATATATATATTTTTTCTTTTCATTGCAGCAGAAAAGTAGGTATTTATTTTTTTTTTACCTGTTTTAATTAATAGACTGCAGTCATGCTAAGACACTGCCTTGAGGGATTTAGTCGGGAAAATCGACCCCACTACTTATCATTTTACATTTTGTTTTTAAACCTGTTACTTATTCTATCGTTCTCTTTTTGCTAGACCGCTAAGTTTCAGGGATGTAAACAAACCAACACTTGCCAAGCAGTGGTGGGCAGCACAAACACACAACCACACGCGCGCACACGCGACGGGGGCGATCCTTCGGTATAAGTACACACGTGGCTTTGTTTACATTTCTGAAGATAACAGAAACCCTTTCCCCCCCCCCTACCCCCCCATACACATATATAAAAAAAAACACTTTCTTGAAATGTATCCGGTACTTATACCGAAGTTACGCTCACGACAGGTTTCGTTTTCACCCACCAAAGGCTTTGACCAGCCTAGAAGTTTATAGAAGACACTTGCCCTAGGTGCTCTGTAGTGGAACTGAACCTGAATAGCCATGTGGTTGGGAAGCAAACGTCTTACCACGCAACCATGCCTGCGACTATAGTATGTCTTATATTATTTTAGATATATTTCTTAATGATATCCAAAGACCCTCCACATACAAGTATCACCTACATATAGTCTACACCAGCTGTTCTCAACTGAGGCCCTCAAGCAGCCTTCCGGTGGCCCTCAACGGTCTTCCTGCTATAAATAAATGTTCCTTTAACTGATTTGTGTTTTACTTTTGTTTGGTGCAGACCCCTGAAAAAAAAATACTGGTTTTGGATTTGGTCTAGAAATTAAAAAGGCTGAGAACCGCTGATGTAGGCTTCACACTAGATTTGTACTGTTTCCGTGAACAGAACCATCCCACAAAGATATCTTCCAATGAACAATCCAATGAAGAAGCCTCTACGCCAGGTAAGAGTAACCTCTTTCGAGAAACGAGCTGCATGAGACATGGCTCATCATCAGGTGAGCCACACTACTAAAACAAAATTCCAGGTAATTTTTTTTCTTAAACTGTGCTTTTAAGAAAGTCTTGCAAGGTGCTAGTTGTCCGTGACTGCTCTATGCAGTCACTCAGCTTGCCAAAAATAACAGCCAAGTCTCCCTCAAATCTCACTCATTAAATAATTTAGTCTTTGAAATGCTTCATCTAAAAAAACAAATGGTGATGGCTGGAATGACTTTGATTATAGGTCTGCTAGATCAGCAACAAGAACATTTTCCAATGTAGAGAAGCATAACAACCCTGTCACTTGCAACAGCACAAACGTTCTAACACTATGCATATATATCAAAGAAGTAATCTCGTATCATTATATTCTCCTTACTATCACACAACTGATACCCAGTGATTTTTTTTCTTTCCTTTTCTTTAACAATATCAGAGATGTACATCCTTAAATAAGACTCAATGATCACCATTACCATCATCATCATCATAAACTTAGAGCTGCTCTACATGTTGGATAAACTTGTCCATGTCAGTTCTTATCTCAGAGATACTACCCTCACATCAGATCTAGGGACAACTCATTCAGAACATTGCATTTTTGGCATGGCTTCTGTGATTGAATGCATTCTCTAACACCAACGGCTTTACAGAATGTACTGAGTAATATTTTATCATAGTAATATCACTAGAAAGACTATCATGTCCTTAGACTAAAAGCTCTTCTTGACTCTACTTTGTCGCTGCCTCTTCAAAACCATTTTATAGGGTGTACAGAGTGCATTATACGATGGCACCAGTACAACTGAATTTTCCTTGTACCCCACGTCTAAAGAGAATCTTCATTATTCTCAAGTGTCTCTTTTTGTTCAAGGCAACATAACCAAGAACATCATTTAACGTCCATTTTCCATCCTGGCATGAGTTGAATGGTTTGACCAGAGCTAGTAAGGCCGGGGCCACACCAGGCTCCATTGTCTGTTCTGGCATTGATTTCTATGGCTGGACGCCCTTCCTAATGCCAACCACTACAGAGAATGTACTGACTGCTTTTAATGTGGTGGATGGGCCTTCTTGAGTATGCCAAAGCACCAGATACCTTGGTCTTTTGTCATCTCCTTCATAAGGCTCCAGGTCTTGAGATGGGCCTTCAATACTTCATCCCAGAAAGTTATATATTTCTTTACCACCCGCAAGGGGCTAAAGACAAAGGGAACAATCAAGGACAGATAAAGGGATTAAGTCGATTACATCGACCCCAGTATGTAACTGGTACTTAATTTATCGACCCCGAAAGGACGAAAGGCAAAATCAACCTTGACGGAATATGAACTCGGAACGTAACGACAGAAGAGATATGGCTACGCATTTCGCCCGGCGTGCTAACGTTTCTGCCAGCTCGCGCCTTCAATTCATCCCAGAATGTTATATACTGCTTAGAGGATGTTCTATTAACTCTTTAGCATTCAGATTACTCTATCAAATGTAATCTTTATTTATCCACATTGTTCTGAATGACTCAAGTATTATCTTGTAGCTTCAAGATTTCATTGTGTTGAAAGTAATAAAGGATTCCCCATGCATAGGTGTAATTGATAAAAACAAGGTGAACAATACTTTTCCCTTTATTTTTTTTACCTTCTAAAGTTTTAATTTCGAAACAGTTTTCTTCAGTTCTTTTATGTAGGTTTAACTTTTATTCTTTTATTTGTTTCAATCATTTGACTGTGGCCATGCTGGAGCACCGCCTTTAGTCGACTAAATCGACCCCAGGACTTATTCGTTGTAAGCCTACTACTTATTCTATCGGTTTCTTTTGCCGAACCACTAAGTTATGGGGATGTAAACACGCTAACATCAGTTGTCAAGCAATGTTGGAGGGACAAACAAACAGACACACACACACACATATATATATATATATATATATATGTATATATATATATATATATATGATGGGCTTCTTTCAGTTTCCATCTACCAAATCCACTAACAAGGCTTTGGTCGGCCTGAAGCTATAGTAGAAGACACATACCCAAGGTGCCATGCAGTGGGACTGAACCCAGAACCATTTGGTTGGTAAGCAAACTACTTACCACACAGCCACTCTTGCTTGTGACTGGTAATTTTTAAACTTTTATCTCCAATATGCTGCCAGGTGCAAGGTAATCAAAAGAGAATGAAAACCACTGAACCAATAAGACAAGCAATCCTTCTCAATGAGATTCATACAACTGGAATTGGTTACTAGGAAGTTTGCTGAATAACAGCCATTCAGTTCAAAACACAAACTTTATAAACATGGCTACTGACGACTTGAAACTTTGAGAACTTCACGTGTAGCAAAAATAAATTGTGTATGCTTTGTACAACTTCTTTACACTGATGTCAGCTCTAAACTTTCAAATCCTCCTCAATTTAATGTAATCTAGAAGAGATTGCTTCTCCTATAATAGTTAACCACCAGGGGCACACTATGCGTTTAAACATGATAAATATCGATTTCGAATTTTGGCAAAAGGCCAGCAAATTCGGCGGAGGGAGTAGGTTGATCATATCGTCCCCAGTGCTCAGCTGGTGCTTATTTTATCGACCCCGAGGGATGAAAAACAAAATCAACCTCGGTAGCATTTGAACTCAGAACGAATAGTCGGAAGAAATGCTGCTAAGCATTTTATCCGGCGCAGTCACGATTCAGCCAGCTCGTCGGCTTAATCTTGATAAATATTGAAAGAATATTTGTTTCAAATTTTTGTACAGGGCCCAGCAAGTTCGAGGGTAAGTGACTAAATCGACCTCAGTGCTCAACTAGTACTGTTTATCGACCTCGAAAGAATGAAGTCCACTTCGGCGGAATTTGAACTCAGAACGTAAAGATGGACGAGATGCAGTTACTCTTTTACTTGCTTCAGTCATTTGACTGCGGCCATGCTGGAGCACCACCTTTAATCGAGCAACTCGACCCCGGGACTTATTCTTTTGTAAGCCCAGTACTTATTCTATCGGTCCGTCTTGTCGAACCGCCCAGTAACGGGGACATAAACACACCAGCATCGGTTGTCAAGCAATGCTAGGGGGACAAACACAAACACACACACGCATATATATATATATATATATACACATATATACGACGGGCTTCTTTCAGTTTCCGTCCACCAAATCCACCCACAAGGCCCTGGTTGGCCCAAGGCTATAGTAGCATTTTACTCGGCATGCGAGCGATTCTGCCAGCTCACCGCTTTAAATTTGACAAACACCGAAAGGATATTAAATCTGAAACGTCCTCCTAATAAGCAAAAAGGAATAAGATATACACTTAAGTTGATATTTATAGTTAAGTGCCGGCTAACGCACTTAATACGTTATGTAGTTAACCCAAATAAATATCGACTAATGGAAATTACACCCGTAATAAAAAGAAGTCATTAGCACTAATGAATTTTTTCATTACAGGTGGAATTTCAATTACTTTAAAATTCTATTGGGCTCCTAAAGTATCACTTAACTATATGTTCATGCAGAAGGTCTCACTGGGGAATTTTGAAACGACAGTCGTTTTCTACTGCTTTGCCAATAATTGTTTCTAGGGAAGGGGATTAGTCGATACCATCGAGTTCCATTCTCGATATGTACTAAGTTTTATCGACCCAAAAGGGATGGAAGACAATGTTGACCTTCACGGGATTTCGACTCGGAACGTAGAGAGCCGGAAGATATATAGCAAGGTATTTTATCTGATGCTCTTGACGATCCAACCAGTTCACAACGCGAATAAAATGTCTCCGTGGCTGTGTGGTAAGTAGCTTGCTTACCAACCATATGGTTCCGGGTTCAGTCCCACTACGTGGTACCTTGGACAAGCGTCTTCTACTATAACCTCGGGCCGACCAAAGCCTTGTGAGTGGATTTGGTAGAAGCCCTTCGTATATATGTGTATGTTTGTGTGTCTGTTTGCCCCCCCCCCCCAACATCGCTTGACAACCGATGCTGGTGTGTTTACGTCCCCGTCACTTAGCGGTTCGGCAAAAGCGAGCGATAGATTAAGTACTATGCTTACAAAGAATAAGTCCTGGGGTCGATTTGCTCGACTAAAGGCGGTGCTACAGCATGGCCACAGTCAAATGACTGAAACAAGTAAAAGAGTAATTTAGACACAAGGGTAGAAATTTTGAGGGGCAAAGTCCATACTACTGATCCCAGTACTTGAATGACAGTTTTATTTTTATCGACCTCGATAGGAAGAAAACAATGTTGGCCTCGGCGAGATTTGAATTCACAATGTAGAAAGCCTTCCTATTTATATTGCATTTCTATTGCTCTTGACACACATGTAATCAATCTTCCGTTTAATCCCCTCTTTCTTAGACTTTGCAACGTGCAGTCGCCGCCTCAGAGCACACAGTATTACTTATATAAATGTTCAGCAATCCCTTCTTACTAAATATAGTTCATATCTTTCTGTGAATTGCTCACCCAACAACAAGAAGAGCAAACAGTCTGATGGAAAATGTCAGTGAAGCAATGATCACATTTATCCTCTATTCATCTCTGCTAATATTTGAAACGAATTCATTAGTTAGAACTTCTAGGTTCTTTAATAACAAACTGATTCAGACAGAATTCCACTTAGAATAACTGTACTTTTGACTAACTTGTCCAGCAGTTTCGTGAACACATACTAACAGGGTGTGACGTGTGGCAATTCATAACTTAACGTCTTTTTCATACTGGGTGTGTGTGATGATAATTAATAGTCTGAGTACGCTGGAAGCTTTCTTATATTCTTTAATTTGTTTTCGCTATCACTGCTAAGGCCATGCTACGGCACTGCCTTCGGATAATTCTGATGGCAAAGTAAATAAATAATTAAAGCAAGATTTAATCCTAAATTCGAATGATGGTATTAAATTAACATCTGTTTGGCTAAAGATTTACTTCGGTTGTTGCACGATTTGAAATGAGAGAATATTTGGATGTGTTTTTTCGTTAATAAATTATAAATTAGTGATTATATGAAATTTTCAGGAAAAAAAAAAAATCAAAATTTTTCAATTAACATAAGAAGCGCGAGTGAAAATGTTTATTCTAAATTAAAATAGGAAGTAATGAGCACAACGGGACCATCAAGGAATATCAACTAAGTTTCGCTTCGAATCATACCATACGGTCTTACAAATAAAATTTTAAAGAAATTTTTGAGAGCAGTCTGAAAATATAGTTATTTTTTTTTTACTAGCGGATCTACCATCAAGCGAAGGAGCTTCTAAATTTGTTGTCGTTAAACCTGTTAGAAATAGTAACCAAATTTCCCCTCGTATCTTGTTAAATTTCTTCCAACTAGTTGACATATTTCAAATTTTCATCAGATTATTTTCAAAAATGTAGTTTTGCATGCTGATGACAAAAATAAAGCATGCATTTTTCTAGAAATTAACCATTAAAAAAAGTCTTTAAAGTTATGTAATTTTAGCCTTTTGGGAAGCCTCCATCCAATCTGGTGAAAATTTGGAATACTTTAAGAGTGGTAGGAAGAAATCTAACAAGATCCTTCCCCTCAAATTATATCCTACTCTCTCAAGGAAAAGAAGGGCACATTAAATGATGTGATGGAGAACAAGAGTGTAAAAAGAAACTTGTGATATCTCCGTCACCAAATAGTAAAAATAAGGAGACTGATTTCATTTTACAAACATTTTTGAATTTAAGGGGATGGCTACTATTTGGGGGTGACGTAATGTCAAACAACAACAGCCAAATAACAATTCGGGACTGAAGAAAAATTAGTGGAATAATCCTGAAGAATAATTTTAGTTTTCAAACCCTCATAATGTTTAGAATAGAATATTAGCTTGTGGCTGTGAGGTTAAGAAGCTCGCTTTGCAACCAAGCGATTTGGGGTTCAGTCCCACAGCGTCGCATCTTGGGCAAGTGTCTTCTACTATGGCTAAAATGGTTCTTCATTGATATAAACTACTTTAGTTTCGACACAATGTTCTCAGATCAAGTCACATTTTAACCAAACGGGACTACATTAATGTACTTGCTTATAAGACGCACTATTCTGCACTCCATTTTAACCCTTTTGATACCAACCTGTCTGAAACCGCCCTCGATTCTATGATGCAAAATTCCTGTTATAAAGTGGTCTAAAAACCTTCCTTCAAAAGTTCTTAATTATTGTTTCAAACGCCAGCTTAATAATAATTCCTTACTTTCAATATTAATTGAAAGAAAGGCAGCATATTTCAACTGAGATACGGTTAACACTATGAAAGGAAATTTTTTATATCAAGGTTTAACACTAAATTAGAGATGGACTTCTACACCACAATTAAATACTATATATATATATATATATATATCACTGTGACCGACCAGACCATCAGGTGTTGCTACACATCGCTGGTCACAATGCGCTTCGCATTGTTTTAGCCTTCAAATGACGCCACCTCGCTGGCTAAGCGAGCAGGCTAATATATATATATATATATATATATATATATATATATATATATATATATATAAATAAATAATTTGGACAGTGTAAGTCGAATAGTGTGTTTAAATGTTGAGTACCCAGTAAAGGTTTAATACTGAATCCATCTGTTAATTAATACTATATATATATATATATATATTATACATACACACAAACCATATTTACTCGTTTATAAGTCGTACCATTTGATTTTATTTGACGAAAAATTGGGACCCCCCCCCCTCCATCCTGGGCTTTAGTTCCTAAGTTCCAGAAGAAATTAAATTTCTAATGAAATTTTCTACAAATACCTTTTTAGGTGATGTGGATTACAATTATATTTAATGTGAAAAAAAAACAATCTTTAAAAATTGGTGGGCGCGCACACACACACACATTACATAATTTTTCAAAAATTTCAAATATCATTTTGTGTATGCGAGCCCACCAATTTATTAATTTTTTTTTACATTAAATTTCGATATAATTGCTATCTACACCATCTTAAAGGTATTTGTAGAAAATTTTATCAAAAGACAATCATTTTTTCTGGAAGTTCTGAAGAAATCAAGTTGGGGAGGTGTAGACACACTTGTATAGATATTCCCCAAAATTTAACACTAAATTAGGTCTGCGGTTTATACACGAATAAAAACGGTACACATACACACTGTATAAGTCAGTATAAGTCAGACTATTTTATACTAGGGCGTGACTTATACACGATAAAGTACTTCTAATTGACTAAACGAACCGAGGAAAAAAAGTTTAGCTTTGTTCATTTTACACATATGATAAACAAGATTTTCTACTGTTAATTCTGTCACGATAAAAACTGTTTTGCCAGTTATGTGAGGTTCTATGAAGTCGTTGGACTTGCAAGAAATAGCAACCAAATCACTTTAAAATACTTTACTGTTGGATAATGTGCGATGTATGACAAAAAGACAGTATGGTCATTGGTGGAACATTTTTTTTAATTATTATTATTACAGGTCTGGTTGACCCAGCATTTAGACATAGCCGCCGCACCTGCTAGAAATGGCAGTCAACTCTTTACTCAACTCAATCACAACGTTTAAAAAATGAAGTACATATTAGGTACCCTAGAAAGAGGAGGTAAACAAAGCTGGAATTTCATTTTTTTTTTATCAAAGGCCCGCTCCATTAGAGCTAACTTATGGTTAAGCAACAACAGTGAAATGAGCCAAGACAGGTCTACCGTTGGACAATAGTAGCCAAATCTCTCTTAAACTAGTCATATACATTTATATTCACATGCATATATCTACTTATATATATATATATATATATATATATACATATATATATATATATATATATATATATATATGTGTGTGTGTGTGTATGAACACACCTATATACGTCTACATATGTGCATCCATAATATATATATATGCACCCACTCACAGATGCATATATTTATGCATGAATATATGCATACACACACATTACTTTGTGAAGAGCTGTATAAATCTCGCTCTCAATAAATATATATATATAATGTTTTATGGATGTATGTATAGTGTGAGACACAGAAATGCACATACGCACATTGACATAAGTAAACCAACAAGGGACGGATTCTCTGCGTGATTATTTAATCAATGAGCAATAAGCAACCAAACCTCTCTCAGATCTCTCTTTACTAACTTACGAAACAAAAAGCGTAGTCCTCAATACACTACCTGAAAAAAAAATTCAGGGTGGCTATGGCTGGAATGCCTCTAATTAGGAGCATGTTACTCGTCGTGGGTTGATCTGTGAGGAAACACTAACGTGAATGCTCAGTGCTCATGTTACTGCCTGAGCGATGAGTAATCTGACGTGTAAGACCCGTGTAATAGGTGGATATATTTAGAGAAACAAATGTTGGTGTTTTTTTTTTTTTTGGTTTAATAAAACTGATTATAACCAGGGTATTTTAAATTAAATCAAATATTACTATATGTATTTATGTTGCGTAAGCAACTTCTGTAGAAAATTAAGGATAAAAATGATTAGAAAAACAACAGATTTCTATGATTAATAATAATAATAATTAATTCTTTTTATTGGCCACAAGGGCTGACAAATATGATTAGAAAACATAAGGGACAAAACAGGACGAAAGGTTACAAAGGGTTTTGTCCGTTTGTTAATAAACCTTTCTACTATAGGCAAAAGGCTAGAAATTTTGAGGTGGGGAGACAGTCGTTTACATCGACTCCAGTACTTAACTGGTATCTATTTTATCGACCCCGAAAGAATAAAAAGGTAAAATCGACTTCGTTCGGAATGATAATAGAAACGAGTTTGACAAGTACCTTGGCACGAATCCCTTGGGGTGTTAGGCCCTCCCCCGTAGAGCTCAACTAATAAAAGAGTACATATACTCTGCTTACGTATAAGATTCTTAACAGAATAAGAACAAGCTGAGCTGTAGATGTCGATGTAAGCGACCAGCCCCTTTACCCAACAAAATTCCAAGCCCTTGTGCCTTTAGTAGAAAGAATTGTCATTGTTATTATTTCTACTATAGGCACAAGGCCTAAGATTTTGAGGGGAGGGGACTAATCGATTATATCGACCCTGTAGTAGTGAGAGGAGGAGGGGGTAATTTTGCAAAAACCAAAACGTACCTTGCTTAGCAATAATAAATGTTTGTTATTGTGGTTTCACACTCCAGTCTTATGATCAAGACGTAACCAAAATCATTCCATCTATTTAAATGGGTCCCCCCCCTCTCAACAACGTGTAACTAATACTACATTATAAAATGTAATCACCAGATACCATTTTAAATGTGATTTGAGGGTAAATCGGTTGCTATTTCTAGCAGACCGAGCCATTGATGTCAGGCGGTTCCCTCGTTGGTTCGATAATATATATATTTACATTAATAGTGTACACAATTATAATCGATTATCATAAATAAATCACTTTGTACAACAAAGTACCTCATACAAAACATGAGATGAAATTCCGATGTAATTATGCGTCATTAAAGAAATTCTTTAAAAATAGACAAGAAACAAGATAACTAGTTATGCAGAACTAATTAATATCAAATTAATAGCGATCGTTATTGTGTAGCCCATGGCCCGCCACCGAATCGAGCAGAATTTATGACGAACGACATTCTAGTTATGATCATGTGTATATTTATTTGTACTGCAAGAACTACATTATCTAATGTGTCCTTCCATTTTAAATGCGATAGAGTAAATGATGTGATTTGAAGGGAGATTTGGTTGCTATTTCTAGCAGATTGAACATACAACGTAGAGGCTCCCTTGTTGTTGCTTTGCCCTAGGTGAACACTGATTGAGTAGACCTACAGCAAAAGGCGTTCAATCCATGACCATCCCACCTTTTTTTGAGACAATATATTTCGAGTTATATTATCCGGTGCATAGTTCCTTTAAAAAAAAATGTTAGGGTGCGAGTTGACTGCTGTTTTTAGCAGATCGAGCACACCACGTAGAAGTTTCCTTGTTAGTTTGTCGTTGTAGTTGTTTAAATACAGAGGAACCCTCATCAAGCAGACCTATGATTAAAGACGTTCCAGCCGTGACCATTCCATCTTTTTTGTATATCTGGAACTACATTATCCTTCCATTTTTAAAGGTGGGATAGGGTAGACTAGAGGAAATTTGACTCTTATTTCTAAGAGATCGAGCATCGCTTGGACATTCTCACACCCTCGTTTAATTAGTGGACTGTTATTTGTTATTTATAGAAGAAAGGGAAAAAAAAACTACGAGAAAATGTCAATATAAAGTTTGAGTGAACATTTAAAAGAAATCTGATGGGGGGAAAAAAAAAGTCATATTAAGATAAATTATTAAGTAAAAACAAACAGAGAAAATAATTAAAACATTAGTTGCGGCGAATATTTACCTTTCCTCGAAAAATCGACGATTCGGATATTAAAAGACTGAGCAATCAATATATAATAAAAAATTAATCCAGTATTTATGGAGAATAAAACTGCGGCCACTTGACCTAAGTTTTATCAATGAGTTCTGCACAGTCTTTCATGGAACAGAAATTATGTCTCTTCTACCACAATCCACGAAATCTAATAGACACATAGAGAGAGATATTTTCATGTGTGTTACTTCTTATCTCGTTGATATTTACTTCAGGAAAAACTCCGATTATCTCTCTCTCTGTCTCTCTCTCAGCCTGCCTTTCTTTCCTCTCTCTCTCTCTCTCTCTATTCCGATCGAGTCATTTGAAAACGAGAGAGAAAAGCGAAATATTTAATCGACATTTGTACATTGCGTTGTACAACGCCATCTTACGGTTAAAAGAAGAGAGACCCAGTTTGCTGAACGGATAACTCTCACAGTCAACATTGTATGTGTGCATATATATATATATATATATATCGCGCATCTTGTAACAGATACACGCACGCACGCACACACACAAGCGCGCACGCACTTACACACACACATACATATATTCGTACATGCATATATACGTACGTACAGATGTACATACGTACTTACAGACATACACATACATGTGTAACTACATAGACATAAACACACATACTCTTTACTCTCTTTTACTCTTTTACTTGTTTCAGTCATTTGACTGCGGCCATGCTGGAGCACCGCCTTTAGTCGAGCAAATCGACCCCGAGACTTATTCTTTGTAAGCCCAGTACTTATTTTATCGGTCTCTTTTGCCGAACCGCTAAGTGAAGGCGACGTAAACACACCAGCATCGGTTGTCAAGCAATGCTAGGGGGACAAACACAGACACAGAAACACACACACACATATATATATATACATATACGACAGGCTTCTTTCAGTTTCCGTCTACCAAATTCGCTCACAAGGCATTGGTCGGCCCGGGGCTATAGCAGAAGACACTTGCCCAAGATGCCACGCAGTGGGACTGAACCCGGAACCATGTGGCTGGTTAGCAAGCTACTTACCACACAACCACTCCTGCGCCTACATACCTACATTCGTACTCAAACATGCACATATACATACATATATACATAAATACTCATGCACACATACATTTATACACACACAATTTTTATGAAGCTTTTACTTCCAGCCTTTTTATATCTTGTTTGAATCATTGGGCTGCGGCCATGCTGGAGCACTGCCTTGAAGGGTTTAGTACTTATTTTAAAGCCTCGTACTTATTCTGTCGGCTTCTTTTGTTGAACCACTAAGTTACATCGATGTAAAGAAACCAACACTAGCTCTCCAGTGGTGGTGGGGACAAACATACACACACACACGCACAGAGATATATACATACATGTGTATGCGTGTGTTTGTGTGTGTATGTAATATGTGTATGTATATGTCTATGTATGTGTTTGTGTTATGTTTGTCGCCCACCACCATTTGACAACCAGTGTTGGTTTGTTTGCATCATTGTACTGAGTGGTTCAGCCAGAAAGATCAACAGAATCAGTATCAAGCTTTAAAAAAAAAAAAAACAGAAAAGTAATGGGGTTGTTTTGTTTGGCTAAACCCTTCAAGGCAGTTCTCCAGTATGGCTACAGGGTGGCATACCCTTTAGTATCTGCATAAACCAGTTCTTGATGCTGCAGAGCTTTTCTTGTAGCCTGTACATAGTAGTTTTAAAATGTAAGCCAGTCTGTGCAATCCACCCCCAGTCTTTAGACTGGGATGTCTGACAACAGTGGCTCAGTGGTCTAAGACAGCTGCAGTGACCGGTAAGCTGTTGGTTTTACACTGGAGTGGCCTTCTCCACGGTGAATTACTTTATAAGGTGGCGAGCTGGCAGAAACGTTAGCACGCCGGGCGAAATGCGTAGCCGTATTTCATCTGCCGTTACGTTCTGAGTTCAAATTCCGCCGAGGTCGACTTTGCCTTTCATCCTTTCGGGGTCGATAAATTAAGTACCAGTTACGCACTGGGGTCGATGTAATCGATTTATTCCGTTTGTCTGTCCTTGTTTGTTCCCTCTGTGTTTAGTCCCTTGTGGGTAGAAAAGAAATAGGTGAATTACTTTACAGGGCTGGAGAGTTCTGCCTTCCCTGGAGTTGCTAGAATGGTGCCAAAGAGAGCACCAAATCACCTGAGGGACTCCATTCTTTGATTTGCTGTTGAGATTGACTTCCCTAGCCTTTTCCTTTCCCAAGGTACTCACAAGGTGGTGAGGGTTTGTGCTTGAAGTTTATCTTATAAAATGCTAATTAACCGATAGCAGGGACCCTAACAGGTGCTACTAATCAGGATCAGAGTAGTACCACATATCGTGGTACTGCTTTGATCCGGATTAGTAGCAAACCTATAATATAAAGTTTGCTAACCTTCCAAAAATCCTCAATGCCAGTGTTTTGCAATCAGAGTGTCAGAGACATTAGCTAAGGATATTTTGAGGTTTATATTTTCTTTGCTGGGGTAAATCAAGGCAGGAAGGGCAACAAAAACACTGGAAAACACTAGCCTATACTAGGCATGGACAACTTTTACAAGAACTGGGCCGTTTGGGACATGGCTCAGCATCAGGTAGACTGCACAACTAAAGATATTGAAGATAATTTTTCATTAGACATGCCAATCAGAAAGTTCCATCAGCTACAGTTTGCCCATGTCTGCTCTATACAGTTACTCAATCTGCTAGAAATAGTAGTCAAAACTTCCTCCAATCAGATCCTTAAGGAAGACATAATGCCATTCCAATTAACTATGTCTGAAAAAAAAACAACAGGGTGAAATGACTTTGTTCACAGGTTTGCTGGATCAGGGCAGAATTGATGTTACACAACAAATGGTAATTTAAAACAAGGATCCCTAACCAGTGGGCCTTGAATCATTTGGTTTTGGGTCACACAGAAAGAATAGATTTTGAGTTGTATATATGTATATATATATGTGTGTGTATGTATATATATGTATACATGTATATATATATATGTGTGTGTGTATATACATATATATATGTGTGTGTGTATATATATATTATGTATATATATATATATAAAATAGAGATTTTATAATGACTGAAGCAAGTAAAACAAAAAAGATTATAGAACAATGAAGTCCACCAAGATATCAATTTGTTGTTCTTGACTTGAATAACTTGATATCATTATCAGATGAAATACTACACATTCCAGCATCCAAGTCTATATATATATACAGTGTAAATATAGGGTGCAAACAGTCAAGCATTGTCACTATCTTCCCAAATCCTACTGCAGTATTTCACATGGAATTTTTGGTCCTCCTCGGTGGATAAGTCAACCTACTCTTTTTTGGCCCGAGAAATTCAACCTGTATGCCAGAAAGCATGGTATGTACATAAATACAATTGAAGGGTGCCATTTGAAAAAGATTTAGCTGGTATTTCTAACAGATCTAGCAACTTAGTAGATTTCCTTCATTTGCTCATGCATATGTATTGTGCTTTATGACATACAAGTTGTATATAGTATAAACATGTAGAGCAAACATTCAAGCACCATCATTATCCTTCCAAATCCGGCTGCATTTCACCCCAAAGTTGTCCTGGTGTGTGTATCAACCTACCTTTTCTTTTGGTTGTAGATCTGGATCTGAGAAATTTAACTTGCATGCCAGAAAACCTGTTATTAATCATGGCTTCAAAAAGTGATTTGTAGAACCAATCAAGACAGTTAATTTTTACACCAAGAGTCATCGCTGCTTAACTGAGATGGGTTCTAAAATTTCATGGGAAATAGAAATATAACATTTTATGTAAATAATAAATCTCAGAGCGTGTTATAAACAGTAGCTACAACACATCGTGACCGATGACGGGTCAATACTCAGAAACTCGAGTCCATGTGTATCATAAGTTGAAGACGGGAAGGATGGCTTCCCATTGCAAATACTGATAGGGCACAGAAAGTGTGTCTATGGCCAGCTGGAGGAGGTGTCCTCCTGGGGCTACAAACTACAGTAGCATCCACCCTTAGTGGTTAGCCATATTTATATGGCAAATATACGTCACGATTTTATGTAAAGTTTCTTAGTTATGTGGTGACAAGAATCCTGAGGTTTCCAGTGAAGTTCTTCAATAGACACACATTCTCAGTGATATTATAACCATTTAAAAACAGTATTATTTTACCAAGAATACAAAATTATCATAACTTGGAGCTTTTCTAAATAAGTTTTACTGGTACAGAACTGGCATGGCTGTGTGGTTGAGAAGTTTGCTTCCCAACCACATGGTTTCAGGTTCAATCCCACTACATGGTATCTTGGGCAAGTATCTTTTACTATAGCCTTGTGCAAGACAAGGAATTTTGAGAGGGGAGGGGCATTAGAGGAGGGGACCTTGCATCAGATGCTGAAAGATTAGAGTGTGACAGAGACACAGAACAGGTATCTTGCTATAACAAAGGGGACATTGGAGGTGATCTGGTGTCAGATGATGAAAGGTTAGAGTGTGACAGAGACAGAAACAGGGGCCTAGCTATAGAGGTGGGGGCATTATATCTTTTGTTATTTACTTATTTTAGTCATTAAATTGCAACCATTCTGGAGCACTGCCTTGAAATGTTTTAAGTTGAATGAATCCACCCTAATATTTTTAAAGTTGATTTTCAGAAACCAGACACTACTAAAAGCAAATATGGCTTCCATTTTCAGCCAAGTTTTCTAACTGTAATGCCACCAAGTCAAAATTCCATAAACAAAGTTTTTAAAGACTGATGTTTATTTCATCGGTCTCTTTTGTCAAGCCACTAAGTTGCAGGGATGTAAACAGACCAACACTGGTTGTCAAGTGGTAGTGGGCAACAAACATAGACACATACACACGTATATATGATGCGTTTCTTTCAGTTGACATTTACCAAATCCGTCACTCACAAGATTTCAATTGGCCTAGGACTATAGTGGAAGACACTTGCCCGAGTTGTCATACAGTGAGACTGAACTCAGAACCATGTGGTTGGAAAGCAAACTTCTTACTACACAGCCATGCCTGCAGCTATGAATATCATTCACTTCCAGTATTTTACAAACGCATATCTGGGTTAAGGGGAAATATTGCTCTTTACTTGGAAAGAAGAAAGGGCAGCCAACCACACAAAAATCTGTCTCAATAATTCCATTCAATCCATTAAAGAATGGAAAAGCAGACATTGATCAATGATGCTGTTGTTGATGCTGCTGCTGATGATGATGATGATGATAACACTACTAGTTTCCTGGTTTTTATTTGCTAATTTTATGTACGAGCTGGCAGAAACGTTAGCACGCCGAGCAAAATGCGTAGCCGTATTTCGTCTGCCGTTACGTTCTGAGTTCAAATTCTGCCGAGGTCGACTTTGCCTTTCATCCTTTCGGGGTCGATTAAATAAGTACCAGTTACGCACTGGGGTCGATATAATCGACTTAATCCCTTTGTCTGTCCTTGTTTGTCCCCTCTGTGGGTAGTAAAGAAATATTTATGTAATTTGAGAGTTGATTTTCAGAAACCAGACACTACTCAAAGCAAATAATCCTTTCTACTATAGGCACAAGGCCTGAAATTTTAGGGAGGGGGATAGTCGATAACATCGACCCCAGTACTCAACTGGTACTTAATTTATCGACTCTGAAAGAATGAAAGGCAAAGTTGACCTCGACAGAATTTGAACTCAGAACGTAACAGCAGACTAAAAGCAAATAATGCTTCCATTTTCAGTTGGATTTTCTAATTATAATGCCTCCAACCCAAAATTCCATAAACAACTCAAGTCCACTTTTAGATAGGCGCAGGAGTGGCTGTGTGGTAAGTAGCTTGCTAACCAACCACATGGTTCTGGGTTCAGTCCCACTGCGTGGCATTTTGGGTAAGTATCTTCTGCTATAGCCCCGGGCCGACCAACGCCTTGTGAGTGGATTTGGTAGACGGAAACTGAAAGAAGCCTGTCGTATATATGTATATATATATATATATATATATATATATATATATGTATGTGTGTGTGTGTTTGTGTGTCTGTGTCTGTGTTTGTCCCCCTAGCATTGCTTGACAACCGATGCTGGTGTTTATGTCCCTGTCACTTAGCGGTTCGGCAAAAGAGACCGATAAAATAAGTACTGGGCTTACAAAGAATAAGTCCCAGGGTCGATTTGCTCAACTAAAGGAGGTGCTCCAGCATGGCCACAGTCAAATGACTGAAACAAGTAGAAAAGTAAAGTAAAGTAAAGTATATCTTATCAAATAAAAAGAACATTTTTTTTTATTCCAAAAAAGAAAAAAATCCAAATCATCTCATTAAAAATTAAAGTAACAACTTGTTTTTCAGGCTTTTTTTTTTTTTCTGATCTATTTATTTTGATTATTTATTAATTTTTTTCTTTTTTGCTTTTGTCATTTATTTCTGACTTTATGAAAGAAATTTCTGGAAACTGATATCCCAAAAATTTCCAAATTATTTTGTGAAATATTTTGTATTTTGGTTGTTTTTTTTTCAATTATTCATTTTTTAATTATTATTTCTTTTTCTTTTTTTTTACTGAAGTGAAAAGTTTAGGGAAAACATTGTGAATGTCATAAGAATGAATGAATATTTCAATTTTTAAGTATCAAGAGTTAGACATTAATAAACCAAGAGTCAAAGAGATCAAATCTCGGAGAAGCAATCTGATATGTCAATTTGAAGATGAGAAAAGTAAGTCAGATGATGATTCAACAATGTTGTAAGAAAAGAGATTGTTTTGTTGTTGTTGTTTGATTTTTTTCTTTCCATCCTATTGTCTCCCATCAGCATATTATTTAAAAGAATATTTTGAATAAATTTGACAAAAGATATACACAATGAGTTATACAAATCAATTTTTAAAAACTAAATCTTTTGGGAAATGAAGCAAAAAATAAAAAGAAAATACAGGTTGTCGTCGACTTATGACCACAATTGGTTCCGACTGACCAGTCGTAAGTTGGACTATAGGCCTACACAGGCCTATAGTCCGACTTATATTTTTTTATATATTTACATTCTTAAGGTACATTCTCAGGTAAAAATCACACACAGCATTCTGTATAATACTATTATACTGGCGTTATTCAAAAATTTCGGAGTCTCAAGTAGTTGTCTTATAAACAAATACAAGGTTGTCTTGATGTCTCCACGACAGGACATTCATCCAACACTCAGGATAACCTATTTCTTTACTACCCACAAGGGGCTAAACACAGAGGGGGCAAACATGGACAGACAAACGGATTAAGTCGATTATATCGACCCCAGTGCGTAACTAGTACTTAATTTATCGACCCCAAAAGGATGAAAGGCAAAGTCGACCTTGGCGAAATTTGAGCTCAGAACGTAACGACAGACGAAATACTGCTAAGCATTTCGCCCGGCGTGCTAATGATTCTGCCAGCTCGCTGCCTCAGGATAACCACAGTGGCAATCGATAAGCATTTTAGTTGATATCATCTGTAGATGAGTTAATTTCTAAGAAATTAAACCCATTAAGTTTCAAATGGACTATTTCTTATTGCTGCCGGGAGCTGGTGTGCCAATCATCGTAAGTCGGATGGGTCATTAGTCGATGACAACCTGTAATAACTATCCTCTCTTGTTTTGGAACAAGCTCAGAAAATTTTGAGGGAGGCAGGTAGTTGATATTGATTACATCGACCCGAGAATTTGTCCAACACATTAGCAATTCTACCAGCTTGCCATCTTAATAATAATCTTTTCTACTATAGGTGCTAGGCCAGCAATTTTTGAAGGAGGGGGTTAGTTGATTACATAGACCCCCAGCGTTCAACTAACTGGTATTTGTTTTATCAACTCTGATAGTATGAAAGGTAAAAATCAACCCCAGCAGAATTTGAACTTAGGACATAAAGGTCTAGAAGAAATGCTGGCAAGCATTTTGTCGGCTATGTTAGCAATTCTGCTACCATATCACCTTAATAATAATAATCCTTTCTACTATAGGCACAAGGCCTGAAATTTTGGGGGAAGGGACAAGTCAATTACATTGACCCCAGTACATGGCCGGTACTTAATTTATTGATCGTCAGGATGAAAGGCAAAGTCAACCTCAGAGGAATCTGAACTCAAGACATAGTGATGGGCGAAATACTGTTAAGCATTTCGCCTGGCATGCTAATGATTCTGCCAGCTCACTGCCTTAATAATAATAATAATAATCATTATTATTATTATTATTATTATCATTATTATTAAGGTGGTGAGCCGTTAGCATGCTGGGTGAAATGCTTAGGAGTATTTCATCTGTTGCTACATTCTGAGTTCAAATTCCACTGGGGTCAACTTTACCTTTCACACTTAATAAATTAAGTACCAGGGAAACACTGGGGTCAATGTAATCGACTAGTCCCCCACCAAAAAAAAAAAAAAATTTCAGGCCTTGTGCCTATAGTAGAAAGGATTATTATCATTATATTTCTTTCTAATATAGGCACAAGGCCTGAAATTTGAAGTGAAGGGTTTAGTTGGTTACATAGATCCCAATATTTGACTGGTACTTATTTTATCAACCTCCAAAAAGGATGAGAGGCAAAGTTGACCATGGCAACATTTGAACTCAGAATGTAAAGCTGGAAGAAGTGTTGATAAGCATTTTGTCTGGCAAGCTAATGATTCTGACAGTCTGCCACCTTAATAATAATAATAATAATAATAATAATAAAAATAAATACATAAATTAAAAAAAGAGGCAAAGTTAATAGCAACAAAACAACGTCTAAAGACTGAAAAAATTGATCCAGGTTTATCTGGGTGGTTTATTTACATATATGTAAATAATATATATACACATAATAAAAAAAGTTTTTTGAAGTTAAAGCCTTATTGAAACTGGTTTTCTTTGGTTTTTTTTTTTTTTTTTGGTTCTTTTTTTTACAAATTATATCTTTAATCAATCAGGAGAGGAATCAAAAGAAATTTCTTTCTGCTGGAGACCTCAACGGAAAAGAAAACTGAGATTGAGTTATTAAATATCAAGATCAATATTATTTATAAAACTGGGCAAATGTTAATATATTTTGGAGAACATACCCCTAAAGAACCCGCTTGCTATTTTAAATGACAGAAGACAAGAAAATGCAGGCCTTTTAGGTTAAAGCAGGCACAGGCAATTCTTTTTCGAGAAACAAGCTACATGAGACATGGACCATAATCAAAGTACTAAAGAATTTCAAAACCATTTCTTGTTTAGATATTCCATTCAGAAAGTCCCATAGGCCAATTTTGCCATGACTGGATTTGAGAATGAGGACAGTTGTCATGGCATTCTAAAGGGACAGTAGTAGCACATGTGAAATGTATTGGCCTCAGCTTTTGGGGAGATCCTCTCTCATTCTACAACACTTATCGGGCTTATTTTTTTTATCCGTTTCAGTCATTAGACCGTGACCATGCTGGGGCACCACTTTAAAGAATTTTAGTCCAACGAATCGATTCCAGTACTTGTTATTTTTTTTAAAAACCTGGTATTTATTTTATCAGGCTCTTTTGCTGAACCACTAAGTTATGGGGACATAAATGCACCAACACCAGTTGTCAAGTAGTGGTGGGAAACACAAACACAAAAACACACATACAATTATACGTGTGTGTGTATATATACATACATATATATATATATCACCGTGACCGACCAGGCTATCAGATGTTGCTACACATCGCTGGTCACAAAGCGGTTTGCATTGTTTTAGCCTTCAAATGACGCCACCCCATTGGCTAAGCGAGCAGACCTATATATATATATATACACACACACACACACACACAGGCTTCTTTCAGTTTTCATCTACTAAATCCACTCACAAGACTTTGGTCAGCCCAAGGCTATAATAGACTGAACTCAGAACCATGTGTTTGGGAAGTAAACTTCTTACCACACACACATACTTGCACCTTACTTTAGAAAAATGAGTTGATTGCTTACACAGACATGGAGCCTAAAGTATCTACATTAATATAAAGGCAATCATGTGGTATTGGTTATTGATTTCAAGTGAGATCACTAACGGTTCAGCCCCTTTTTATACCAATCCACTTGTGACCATTCCTGGTGCTTGATACAAACTTCTAGTTTTTAAGTGATCTAAATCAAAAACTTATTACTAAATTCTTCACTTTTTCAAACCTAATTTAAACAGAGGCAGTGTATCTCAATAGAAATATGCTAATGAAAGGATTAATCAGAGACTACAGCTCATTATTTCAAGAATTGTGTAAAGAAAATGGGGAAAATATTCAAGAGCATTTGAATATACCTGGTTATCTATACAGAATCAAAGATTTTTGATAATTTTAAAAACAAAAAAAAAAAAAAATCAAAGAAAAGGCAAATTAATTCCTTTTTTTAATTAAGGAAACTGAAATAAAATTAATTCAAGATAAAATAAAATGAAATATTGATCGTCTTCATTTCTTAGGACAGATTAGAAAGAAATTAGTAAAAATCAATCATGGAAGTTTTAATTCAATTTAAGCAACAGATTTCACAATATATAAAGCACAAAAACTGTTGTTGGCCTCTTTTTACTCTTTTACTTGTTTCAGTCATTTGACTGTGGCCATGCTGGAGCACCACCTTTAGTCGAGCAAATCGACCCCAGGACTTATTCTTTGTAAGCCTTGTACTTATTCTATTGGTCTCTTTTGCCAAACTGCTAAGCTACGGAGACGTAAACACACCAGCATTGGTTGTCAAGCGATGTTGGGGGGACAAACACAAACATATACACACACATACATATATACGACGGGCTTCTTTCAGTTTCCGTCTACCAAATCCACTCACAAGGCTTTGGTCGGCCCGAGGCTATAGTAGAAGACACTTGCCCAAGGTGCCACGCAGTGGGACTGAACCCGGAACCATGTGGTTAGTAAGCAAGCTACTTACCACACAGCCACTCCTACTCTTAAATGATAAAAAAAAATTACAGTGAACTTGCCATGGTGGAATATCCAATGTTTCTGAACGGGGTCCTTCTGGGAAAAGTTGAAAGGAGAGAAATTAATGAGGAACAGCAGCAGAGTTTTACATCTGACGAGTTTAAGAAAAAAAAAAAAACTCGCTCAAGATGTAAAACTCTGTTGTTAATTTCTCTACTTTTCCCTGAAGAAGGATTCTGTTTGAAACACTGGGTTTTCCAATCCCCCATGGCAAGTTCACTGTACTCTCTTTATTACTTTTATGATAAAACATTAACAAAATCTTACCAGATGTCAATTATATGAACTCTAAGAAAAACCATAAAAAGTGAAAGATATGTCAGCCGAACATTCTTAATTTAATATATTTTCTACTTTACTCATATATCTCTAAAATATCTTTTGTCGTTATAATTATTGTAAATAAACAAGTAATTTGTTTGATAAAACTAATTGTACAAATTCTTGTGTAATATATACTGAAAATAATTAACAGAAAAATGCTATTTCTTACAAAAATCCATGTGTGTGTGTGTGTGTTAAAGTTTCCTAATTCATACATTTAGAGATTGCCTTGAATTGAAATAAAAATGGAAAAAGCAAAATGGATTTACTGTCGGTCCTGAGTTATGAGTTTCAATCTATTGTTAAGGCTGTTAAATGCTTTATTACCTCAGTTTATATATCTTAGAGATAAAAAAAGGCAATTTAGCATCCCATACTGTAGATTGAGTCAAGGTACAGAGCCTAGCAGTTAGGATATGAGACTTAGGATTGTAAAGCCTGAGTTTCATTCCTAAACTAGAATCAAACCTATAACTTTGGTGTGTTGTGTCCTTGAGCAAGGCCCTTCATTTCAAGTCGTTCCAGTCCACTCAACTGAAATGAGCACCAGCATAGCTTGTGGTTTAAATTTGTGGTGGACTGATATCCTGGTCCAGTAGGCAATTCTCTCCTCTCTGTTACTTATAAAACCATGGAATCTAGAGTAAACTATGGTCTGATAAGCTTGAAAGCTCAAGACAGCCAGTAAACTGAAACTTATACACCAGGCACTGACAATCCAGTATCGTCTTCATTCAACCTAAATGCTATATATTACATCAGTTTACCTAACTTTATGATAAAGACTGATTTCCAAGTACCCCATGACTAGGTTAGCAAGGAAGGGGGCAATTCGCATGCCCATCGGAGTCCCCGATCTGTCGATAGAAATTGTCATTAAATATGAAGAAGTTCATTTCTATATTTAAGAGATGAGGAATTATGTACATTATTTACCTTTATGATTTGGTTTATGTCTATCATTGTTTGAATTACATAATAGTGTTTTTTCTTTAATTTATATATATGTGTGTGTGTGTCTAAGACTATATTATCTATGTCCTTTCTTTTAAAAGATGTTATGTGTGATTTGAAGAAGATTTTGCTGCTATTTCTAGCACATTGTGTATTCTATAGAGCAGTGCTCTGAAACAGGTATGCCACAGCAGACAAGTGTGCCATGAGACGATGTTAAGTGTGCTGCTGTGTAACCTGAGTATAATTTTTTTTCTATTCTTTTAGTTACATCTTTAGTTCAGGTGTGCTGCTAAATTTTGAAAAGAATATAAATGAAACGCAAGTGTAAGAAGGTTGCAGAGCACTGCCATAGAGCAAGCATGGGCAGCCTTTTTCAAGAAGTGGCCTGCACAAGATATGGCCCATTGTTTGGTGGCCACACTACTAAAATAATTCAAGGTAATTTTTCATTAGGCATACCATTCAGAAAGTCCCACAGGCTACAATCTTCCCATGACTGCCAAAGAGGCTTCTTTGTCAGTTCAGCTGTATTGGTTGTGCAGTGAGATGTCTTTGACAGTAAAGCAAAGAATAATATCTAAAATAAGAAATTCACAAACATTTTCTTATTCTTCAAAATAATTTATGAATCTTGAAAATTAATTACAAAAAAAAAACAACTTTTATTGTATGTATCTTATGTAGTTTTGTTCCAAATTAGAATTAATCCAAGAAAAATTTGATCAAGAGGAATTAGAATCATCAATGACATGTAACAAGTCAATTGTAAGAAACAATTTACAAGAAAAAACTGTCCAAATTGAAAAGGATTTCATGTAAGTTTAAAAATTGCAGAAATCATAATTTTTATTAAATTGCAAATTTTACTCAACAAGGTATGTAGCTGGGAGATCAGGAAGTCACTCCAGGTCAAGCTATAACTTCACATTGAGAGGTTGTAGCTCTTGTACTGTGGACATGTGACTAGGATGCTGCCAAAAGAAATTGCAATTTGGATTCTTCAAGCCAAGCCAAGCCAGATGGTAGGAGACCTAGGCGTAGACCATAGTCTCGGTTGGTCATGCTTGGGAATCTAGCTGAAAAGTCTAATGATGGTTGCTTCTGACAAAACCCTATGGAAGTGCCTGAGGACACTAACCCCATGATTCTCTCAGGGATAGTGAGCAGAGAAGATGGATGGATCGATGGCTACAATTTTTAAACCTCCTAACCTATTCTTCTTTTAATATTTACATCCACCTTACTTTCAATCAGTGTGAACTCTATTTAGCAATAAGTGTCATCTTATACTTGGATGTGTACAGAGAACCAGACTGGATTTGAACTAAGAACTCTTTAATTTAAACATTTATAATATTGCATTAGTAGCCTAGTTGGTTAAGAGTGTTAAAGCCTTCAAGCCATACACTGAGATATTTAATCGTAAGTTTTATAATGGTCATAAAAAAAATAAAAGAGGAAAAGAAAAAAACCTGCCATAGCTGGAGACCCAATGGATGTATCCAACATGAGCAGATTCCTATTTTTCAGACATTTGACTCTTGAAACTCTGTACATCATCATCATCATCATTTAGCGTCTGTTTTCCACGCTAGCATGGGTTGGATGGTTTAACTGGGGTCTGTGAAGCCGGAAGGCTTCATCAGGCCCAGTCAGATTTGGCAGTGTTTCTACGGCTGGATGCCCTTCCTAACGCCAACCACTCCGTGAGTGTAGTGGGTGCTTTTTACGTGCCACCTGCACAGGTGCCAGACAGAGCTGGCAAACGACCAGCTCTGTCTGGCACCTGTGCAGGTGGCACGTAAAAAGCACCCAGAATCAGAAAATTTTTTCAGTATTTAAAGTCAATATACTTCCAATTAATATACTATCCTATAAATTATTACATGAACAGGATCTAAAAAAATAGAAAAAGACTTTTACTAGGTTCTTAAATGTATAAACATTGCATTTTGAAACTCTTTATATTTATCTACAAACCTTGTAGTTTCAAACTTCCCACATTTACAAACTTTCCAGTTTCCAACTTCCCACATCATGACGACAATTAGTCCCAACGACTTTTAACATCATTTATTGATTACAGTAATCCCTTGAGTATCGCAGGTATTATGTTCCAAAACCACCCGCAACAGGTGAAAATCCACAAAGTAGAAACAGTACTGTACTGTATATTTTTTTTTATTTTCATAATTTGTGTATATATATATATATATATATATTTTTTTTTTTATAAATGCAAAACACCACCACGGAGGAATCGACGTAAGCTTAAATAATAAACCACGATAGGTGAACTGCAATATGGCAAGGGATTACTGTATATCAATTTCCTTTTTCATCTTCATCAGGTTTAAAATTTGAAAATTTTTTATAGTAGAAATGCTTAACTACAGGATTAATCGCAATAATATTAAAGAAACCTTAATTTACCAAAATATTGAAGTAATAATATTTCTTTTTAGACAACAGAGTCCCCATTCTTTATCTACATTCAATGCTTTTTACAAGAAAACCATCCCTGTGATCCCTGTTTCCGCTGAGCAGCAACAAAGTAAAAGATCGTAGCATAGCATTCTTCAGGAAGAAACAAATATTAAGATAAAGCTGTTTTTTTTTTTTATATATATATATATATATATATAGCTGTTGCAATAAACATTTTTTTTTATTTTAGTCAATTTAAAAAATAATAATTGAAATAAAAGTAATCAACATCAATTACAATTTTGATTCATAAATGTTTTGTGTGTGTGTCTGCATGCATGCAGGAAAAATTACTCAACTAATTTTGTTGTTGATAATTATTATTATTATTATTATTAAGCAGTATATTAATAAAGTACAGACTTAGAAAGTATTAGATGCCACTAACTTTGCAGTTGACACCTATAAATGTTAGTGTAAACAATAAATTGTTTATGTTGACACAACAAAGACAAAAATGTTTGTAGAAGAAGATGGACAACAGAACCAGATCCTAGAACATGCTTTGTAATTATTTTACCAACAACCGAAGGTAGGAATAACATAATCGGCTGCAGATGGATTTTAAACTTAGAATGTAGAAGAGATGAGATTTAATGCTAAAAGAAGGCATTTAGTCAAGTGCTTTGCTAATACACTGCTCCGATATACCCACAACTTCCAAATACCAATCAATTAAATCATTCACCATTTTTAGCAATCATAAATCCTTTGTCAAATGTCATGTGATTTTTACAAGATTGTCACTCATCACTCATGTAAACAGAATTCATTGAGTCATTTTATTAGCAAAAGAAACAAACTTTATAGTTTTCTATTTTATAATTCATTTGATTGGCTCATTTTCTGACTTGGGTGAGAATATTAAAATATTTATTCTAAATAATAATAATAATGATGATGATGATGATTTCTTAAATAGGCACAAGGCCTCAGATTTGGTGGGACAGGTCAGTCAATTTTTATTAACCCCAGTGATTGACTGGTACTTTCTTTTCATCAGCCTCAGGAGGATGACAGGCAAAGTGATCCTTCGTAGAATTTGAACTTGGAAAGTAAAGGGCTGTAACTAAATATGTTCTGAGCTTAAATAATGATAATAATAATAATGGTTTCACATTTTGCAACAAGGGCAGCCATTTTGGGAGAGGAGATGAATCAATTACCTCAGCGCGTAACTGGTACTTAATTTATGGACCTCGGAAGGATGAAAGATAAAGTCGACCTCGGGAGAATTTGAACTCAGAATGTAGCAACAGGCGAAATACTGCTAAGCATTTCGTTCAGCATGCTAACAATTCTACAAATTCACCACCTTAACAATAATAATAATCCTTTCTACTAAAGGCACAAGGCCTGAAATTTGTGGGGAGAGGACTAGTCGATTACATCGACCCCAGTATTTCACTGGTACTTATTTTATCGACCCCCAAAAAGAGGAAAGGCAAAGTCAACCTTGGCAGAATTTGAACTCAGAACATAAAGATGGACAAAATACCGCTAAGCATTTTGTCAGGTGTGCTAGCAATTCAGCCAGCTCTCTGCCTAATAATGGTAATAATAATACTGATGATATGACAATGGCAGAGCGCCACACATCTACATAAAGAGATGGGTGGGAATATAACTGATGTGTATCAAACACAGTTGACTGCATATTGGACTTAATTCCAATGATACACCTTCAATGTGATGAAAGATAAAGCCAACTCTGTGCAATGCTATGAGGAATTTATTCCATCTCTCTATCATGTCTGCTGTTGTTGTTATTATTATTATTATATTATTATTATTATACTGAAAAATTATAAAAATAGAAAGCTGGACCAACAGTCACTCTTTCGTTCAGAGAGAGCGAAAGTAAGAGCACACACATCATGGGTGTTCCAACTAAGTTTGAACTGACTCAAATACATGAGTGACAATAACAATGACAAGTAAAAATAAATTGTTGAATTGTTTAAACCCACCCCACTCCTCAGACCCCACCAACATTATCTGACTGCTTGATATAATAATATTGAGCTCCATATTTGATAGTTAGAAAAAAAAAAAAACAGATTTCAATTTTTTTTTCCTTTTCAGTTACTACGGAAAAACCATGTTAATACTTTCCACAACATATAGCCGAGAAGTGTAGGATAAATAATTAAATCACGCTGAGCTCGTTTCTGATTTTCCTGCTCTAACGATACGATCCGCCGTGTCAACTTGGCCAAATGAGTACGTAACAAAGTGGCTTCGTCCTCGTCATTTAGAAGCAAAGTATCACCGGGAGAAGTGCCGGGAGTATAGACTTGAGTATTCACCCTGAAAAATAAAAAGTTCAATTTTACTTCAGTGACAACTGTTAACCCTTGTGTGGCAGAAATCAGACATATCCACTCAAAACTTTCACCACCCTTAATAGCAGAATGCAGTTTTATATACAAATCAATCTTTTGTTAAGGGATGTCATGTTGGAAACAATTTTCTGTTTGAGATATGTTGAGTTTATTGAAGCATGGAGAAAATATCAATTCTGATTTTTTTTTCTTTTTCTTGAAGATATTTAACAGCAGGAAAAAGTGGTGAAGGGTTGGCTTGAGAAGGGAGGATGCCCAAAACTGGGCGAGATGGTTTGAGAGTGGTTGCTATGGCATTGAGGTAGATCCAGCCAGCCCCATTAACGGGGACAAAACCTGGATTTAAAATGATGATGATGATTACTAGAATAACTACGTAATTTAATTTCACAGTGAAAGGGTTAGTGAACCTTGTCAAACCTGTGATTGAAGACATTCCAACCATGACTCTTCTACTTTTTTTACTAGTTACACTAAATTCAAGACCACATGATCCAATGTCTCCTATTTTTACTTTAACCCTTTTACTGCAGAAATCAGATATATCCACCCAAAACTTTCACCACCCTTAACTGCAGAAAGCAGTTTTATATTCCAGTCAATCTTTTATTAAGGGATGTCATGTTGGAAACTATTTTCTGTTTGAGATGTGTCAAGTTTATTGAGGCAATATGACTTGCAGAAAATACCAATTCTATTTTTTTGGTAGGTATTTGATATAATTTCTAGAACAACCATGAAATTTAATTTTGAAGTCAAAAGATTAACTGGTTAGCGTTTAGATTACTATGTCCAATGTGATACTTGTTTATTTCCATCATTTTGAATTAATCATGCATTATCTTGCAGCTTCAAGATTTTGGTGATGTGATTGCTTATTTTAAGAATAACACTGTCAGGAAGGTATGAGAGGTTGGATCTGGCTAGTTTGAACATAAAGAGGGTAGAATATTTGAGCTGGATATGACCAGTTTAAAAAAGAACGAAATAAAAAAAAAAAAACTTATATTGCTTCTAATAAAAATAAAGAAATGCCTCAGTTTCAATGTATGTCTTTTCAAGTGGAGGCGCAATGGCCCAGTGGTTAGGGCAGCAGACTCGCGGTCATAGGATCGTGGTTTCGATTCCCAGACCGGGCATTGTGAGTGTTTATTGAGCGAAAACACCTAAAGCTCCACGAGGCTCCGGCAGGGGATGGTGGTGAACCCTGCTGTACTCTTTCACCACAACTTTCTCTCAGTCTTTCTTCCTGTTTCTGTTGTACCTGTATTTCAAAGGGCCAGCCTTGTCACACTCTGTGTCACACTGAATCTCCCCGAGGACTACGTTCAGGGTACACGTGTCAGTGGAATGCTCAGCCACTTGCACGTTAATTCCACGAGCAAGCTGTTCCGTTGATCGTATCAGCTGGGACCCTCATCGTCGTAACCGACGGAGTGCTCCTATTCTATATGTCTTCTCAACTAATAAAATGCCAAGAAATGGGTAAACAACAACAAAAGGTGAAGAAGGAAGATAAAGGAAATTCTTACATAAAGACATCTTGACAAATAAGGCTACAAATGCAGCCACAAAATGTAACATGGACCCACAGGACATTATGAAGTGGTTTTGATGGAAACTAAAGATAGAGATGGCAGAAACATTTCACAGAGCAGAGAAATGATAGTATGGAATGAATGAGTTCAGAGAAGCAGACTGCTGTAGCAAAGGTAGAACAGTCAAAGAGAGGTGACAGTACATTTGAGTCATAGTGTTGTTGAGTGAGTCTTTGCCAATCAGTCCAATGGCAGTTCTAGATTTAAGGGATGAGGAATTATGTACACTGTTTACATTTGACGGATATATGTCCTCATCTTGTATGTTGTTAACACAACGTTTCAGCTGATATATCCTCCAGCCTTCATTTGCAACAGCTTTGAGGGGTTTCATTGCCTGTTGCATATGAGTAAAAAGGGTGTTTCTTGATACATGCAATGATTCTGTCTTTGTGCATGACCCTAATGAAGGATGTTTTCAAGTTATTGCTTACTCCAGGTCAGCCTTGATCGAGCTACATTCCAGCCATGTCTATTCCATCTTTTTCCTATATACAGGGAACCCAGGACCACATTATTCAATTTGTCTAAGACTGTTAGGGTGTAATTCAAGGAAATTTGGCTGCTATTTCTAGTAGATAGAACAATCATGTAAAGATTCCCCCACTGGTTTGATGACTTCAAGCAGCTGTTCATGGAGGTAGTGTCAGTTTGGTGTGATATTTAAGTTACATTTAGATGATATCTGTGTGCATTGTTAGAAATTTCTCCCTTAAGGTGCAAATTTGGGCAAGATTTTTGTTTTTCTTTCCATAAAAAACTAGCTTATATCCAAGCGTACAAGTCTCTTCCCTCTACACGACTGATTTTGTCCAAAGGAGCAGCAAAGCCAATACTGCTTGGCACTAGTGTCACTGCAGGCCATACCATCAGAAAGCAGATACAATTCTACCAATCCTCTACTCTTTGTTGATGCACAAGCTGGCAGAACCGTTAGCATGCCGGGCGAAATGTGTAGCCGTATTTCGTCTGCCGCTACGTTCTGAGTTCAAATTCCGCCGAGGTCGACTTTGCCTTTCATCCTTTCGGGGTCGATTAAATAAGTACCAGTTACGCACTGGGGTCGATGTAATTGACTTAATCCCTTTGTCTGTCCTTGTTTGTCCCCTCTATGTTTAGCCCCCTGTGGGCAATAAAGAAATAGATACACACTTTTATTACCCCCACCAAAAGAATGAAAGACCAAATTGATCTTGGTAGGATTTGAACTCTGAGTATAGGGGGCTTGGAACAAATAGCACAAGGTATTTTGCCTAATATTGTAATGAGTTCACCAATCCTTGTAGTTATGATGCTAAAAAATGTGTAGCTAACAGATGTAAAAATCTTAACTCATCGTCATTTAATATCCATTTTCTATGCTGGCATGGGTTGGACAGTTTGACAGGATCTGATGAGCATATGGTTACATTGTGCTCCTTTCGTTTGTTATAAAAAAGAATAGTTAAAAAAAACCCAAGAGAGGTGTCTTTACAAAATACACAGATTTGCAGGAAGAGAAAAATCAACTTACCCATTTCTCACTAGAGGCATTACATTACGTTTGAGGCGTTCTGGTTCTGCTGAGTCTTCAACAAAAGGAAATTGCTCCTCTAAAGTTAGTGTCCTTGGTGGAGTGATCATTCCAACATATGTTGCTTCAGTCTGGGGTATGTTGTCAAAGTCAAATTGCCGCATAGTAGATTTCAGACCCACATGCTTATCTTCTCCTAAAAAGAAAAAAATAATGAATTTAATATATAATTCTAAGTAAGTTTAGATGCCATGTGCGTGCAATTTGATACACATAAACTGAGATTGAACTCAGAAACAAGTGGTTGGGGTTCAAGCTTTTTACCAGACAGCCACGCCTGTATTCTTTCCTTCTTTTATTTGTTTCAATCATTTGACTGTGGCCATGCTGAAGCACCGCCTTTAGTAGAACAATTCAAACCCCAGGACTTATTCTTTGTAAGCCAAGTACTTATTCTGCCAGACTCTTTTGCTGCACCACTAAGTTACGGGGACATAAACACACCAACATCGGTTGTCAAGCGATGGTGGGGGTGGGGGGCAAACACAGACACACATCATCATCATCAGCGTTTAACGTCCATTTTCCATGCTAGCATGGGTTGGACGGTTTGACGGAGGTCTGGAGAGCCAATCTGATCTGTTAGTTGTGTACAGTCTTATTTAACATGTTGAGGTACATTCAGACATGGAAAGACACTACGCTGTACATGTTTTGAGAAAAGAAATTATAGATGAAGCATAAAGACACAGGAACACATGTGGCCAATGGTTTGGCAACATTATTCAAGACCTAGTGGTGTGTTTATACTTATACTGTCTGGGGCTGATTCATTTGACCAAAATTTTTCAAGGCAGTGTTGCAGCATGGCCACAGTCTAATGACTGAAACAGGTAAATGATAAAAGATAATAAAATCTATTGAGTGGAATACAACAAACCTCAGGATGTTTTATTAGGAACGGGTACCAGCAGTGACTCCACCGGACATGTATTCTTGAACCATTTTTATTTTTGTTTTAAAAAAGTGGTGAAATACAAAGCTGTTATATTTACCTACAAAGACAAGCCTTTCTGGAATGGTCATATTAGAAAGCACTTCTGTTTTAAGAGTAGGTGACATTGACCGAGAATCGACAGTCCCATCAAACTGAAGTCTATCTGGAATTTGCATCTGGTTGCTGATTTCAGAGATATAGTTTGGATCATAGTTACGAGGTTGTACATCACTGAAGTCAGAGGGCAAACTCTGCACAAACCCAGCCTTCTGAAAACAGAAAACAAAAGGACTCATTTTTAAGAAATATAAAATAAGCTTTAAGAAATTAGTAATACACCAATATAACGTGAACATAGATTTAATTACATATTTAGGTTCAGCAGGTGGAAGTATGAAGCAGTCAGACATAGATACTTTAACATTTGCTTAATTCCTTTGCAATTTGTGTTTAACCCTTGAACATTCAGATTACTCTATCAAACGTAATGCTTATTTATTCGTATTGTTTTGAATTAACCCTTTTGTTACCAACCCGGCTGAAACCCAGCTCTGGCTCTGAGTACAAATGTCTTGTTTTCATAAGTTCTGAATTAAAATCTTTCACCAAACCTTAGTCACAATTTATGTTTCTAACACTAGCTGAATGATAACTAAGTTATTTTACTAAATTCTTTGTTATATTTAAAGTAACTGAAAGAAACACAGAGCATCTCAGAATAAATACAGTAACGAAAGGGTTAATCATGCATTATCTTGTAGCTTTGAGATTTTGATGGTGTGTTTGTTTAGTTTTAGAATGACATTGTAAGGTAGGCGTAAGAGGCTGAGTCTTGCCAGTTTTAACATAAAACAGTTGGAATATTTGTGCTGGTTATGGCTGGTTCAAACACTAATGGGTTAAACCTTTTAGCATTCAGATAACACTTTATTAATTGCTGGTAAGGACACTGTATTTTGTTATACGACCATAATACACTATCAAGTATATAAAAGACTTTTTAATTCAATACTGTGTCCTACCTGTGTTAGCAGTGCAATCCAATCACTTTTTAAAATTATTTCTACAGATTTTCAGTAGAAACTAGAGCCAGAACTGAAAGTTATGGTTTCATATATGAAAACATCTATGTAAATAATGCTGTTGAAGATAGAAAAATAGGGAATGGGTGTATATGTATATTTCAAGAGTTCTTGCTTGCTCTTCAGCACCACATCATCATCATCATCATCGTTTAACATCCGTTTTCCATGCTAGCATGGGTTGGACAGTTCGACCGGATCTGGGAAGCCAGGAGGTTGCACCAGGTTCCAGTTTGATCTAGCAGTGTTTTTACAGCTGGATGCCCTTCCTAACGCCAACCACACCCATTAATCTTTCACAAACACATTGCTACCATGTAGGACAGTATTTACTTATAAAGCCTTTAATATACTTGGCAGTTTAAGGTGGCAAGCTGGCAGAAACATTAGCAAGCTGGGCAAAATGCTTAGCAGTATTTAGTCTGTCTTTATGTTCTGAGTTCAAATTCTGCCGAGGTCGACTTTGCCTTTCATCCTTTCGGAGTCGATTAAATAAGTACCAGCTATGCACTGGAGTCGATATAATAAGGACCTTAACTGATTTTCATTCAAACGAAGCCAGTCTGAGCAAGCTTCTAATACAACCGAAGGGCAAAGGTAAACTTGATAGCATTTAAACCAGTCATATGCAGCTCAAATATTCAACCTGTTTTATGTTCAAACTGGCCAGTTCTGGCCTCTCACACCAACCCTGTAATGTCATTCTAAAAATAATCACATCATTGAAATCTTGAAGTTACAAGATAATGCAAGATTAGTTTAAAACAATGTGAATAAATAAGCATTACATTTGATACAGTAATCTGAATGTTGAAGAGTTAAAAACCACTAACAGACATATAATTCCTTCCATATTATTTGTATTTCATTTGTCTAAGATATAAGGTGCAGGTATGGCAGTGTGGTAAGAAGTTTGTTTTTCAACCACATGGTTCTAGGTTCAGTCCCACTGCATGGTATTTAGGTTAGTGACTTCTACTATAGCTCCAGGCTGACCAAAGCCTTGTGAGTGAATTTGGTAAATGGAAATTGAAAGAAGTCCATCATTGTGTGTCTGTGTGTGTGCATGCACGTTATTGCCTCTTTGCCTTGAGATCATGATAGTTATAAACTGTATCCTGTTTCCAATCATTTGTGAAAACATCTGCTCATGGGAAAATGTTACTTTACTTGGAAACAGGTGAGGGTTGGTGACAGAGAAGGGCATCTGGCTGCTGTGGAAAATCCACCTCAACCAACTCCATTTGAACCATGCAAGCATAGAAAAGAGGACATTAAATGATGATGTTCCATGGATACTTCAGTGAGATTTGTTCCGTTCCCAATTTTTAATCCAACCAAATGAAGTTACATCTCAGTTCCTCTTCTATGATCAGTTTCACCCACATATCTTCCTTCTTGTGTTTGGTTCAGTTATTGGATTGCAGCCATACAGAGACACCAACTTGAAGGGTTTTACTCGAACAAATCAATCCCAGTGCTTTTTTTTTCTATTTTTTCACAAAGTCTGGTACTTATTCTGTCAGTCCCTTTTGCCGAACAGCAATGTTAAGGAGACATAAAAAACCAACACTGGCTGTCAAGTAGTGATGGAAGACACACACACACACACGACAGGCTTATTTCAGTTTTTGTTTACCAAATCCACTCATCCACTCACAAGGCTTTGGTCAGTTCAGGGCTATAGTAAGAAAACACTTACCCCAAGTGTCATGCATTGAGACTAAACCTGAAATCACATGGTTGGGAAACAAACTACTTACCACACAGCTATACCCTGAGCCTATATAAAAAAAATGTACTTCACTTCTTATACATATCAATTCACCTATAGGTTAATATTCCTATCACCTTTCCAGCTTTATTAATTTATCTACAATACTGAATTGAAACCAATATTTTACTAAAAAAAAGCAGGATAATTGTGAAATTACTTCAATGACAGTTTAACTCTTTCAATACCAACCCAGCTGAAACTGCCTCTGGATCTCTAGTACAAATGTCTTGTTTTCATAAGTTTAGAATTAAAATCTTCCGCCAAACCTTAGTCACAATTTATGTTGCTAACACTAGCTTAATGATAACTAAGTTATTTTACTAAATTCTTTGTTATATTTAAAATTAATTGAAAGAAACACAGTCTTATGACAATGACTCATAAGGGTCAATCTCCCAGTTTCATCCCCACACGGATGGGGCGCCAGTCTGTGTCACAGGATTACTCATTTTTGCCAGCTGAGTGGACTGAAGCAACATGAAGTGAAGTGTTTTGCTCAAGAACACAACATGTCGCCTGGTCCAGGAATCAAAACCACAGTCTTATGACAATGAGTCCAACACCCTAACCACTAAGCCACATGTCTCCACTGTATGATGTGTCACTATAAAAACCAAACACTATCAGATGTTGTTATACACCACTGGTCACAATGCACTTCCTCGCTGGTTTCCCAGTTTCCATGACGCATAAATACCCCACCTGTACCGGAGGCTGGTCCATCAAAGGATTACTCATTTTTGCCAGCTGAGTGGACTGGAGCAACCTGAAATGAAGTGTTTTGCTCAAGAACATAACATGTTGCCCAGTCCACGAATTGAAACCACAATCTTATGGCAATGAGTCCAACACCTTAACCACTAAGCCACATACCTCCACTTTTTCACTGTGATAGCAACTGACAGTATGTTTTTTTATATTTTTTTGAGGATCCATTAGAAAAGAAGTTATCGAACAAGACTCGACTATACATCAGTCCTTTCAGTGAGTCTAAGCTTTTAAATAGTTTACCTTCATTATATCGTAAAGAGCCACAACTCTCCCGAGTGGGAATCAGATAGAGCTCTCTTCACTCGATATCGGTTATATTTTTGAAATATTTATTGGTCCTAGACTGAATGAGTTCACTCCAATGTAAGGGGTTACATCACACCTAAATGAAAATCAGAGAGGTAAAATTATCAGTGGACATCAGTGGAAGAGAGGAATATAGAGGAGAAAGGAGAGCAGAGGTGAAAACATTTCCTTTGTGTAGGACATGCAGTCAGAGATTTGTGTTCCAGAAGACTGCCAAGATATTAGTCAATGAGCAAAACATTTTTATTTCACTGCATTTTTCTTCCAGGTTCCATGCATTAAACATGCTAACATTGATTTAATTATAGCATTTTTCATGCAGATTTATATGCAATAATTATAAGAATAAGGATCTCGTAAACATAACAAAAATATTTCCCCAAATAAGGAACTTAGCACAACAGTTTGCTAAAAGTGATTAAATTAAGTTTTAGGCTACAGTAGAAGACACTTGCCCAAGGTGTTCCACAGTGGGACAGAACTCGAAACCACATGGTTTTGAAGTGACCTTCTTAATCACACAACCAGGTCTTTATTGAGGGCTGTGTCTGCATGTTTACATATTTATGGGTGCATGTATTCTATCTTTTATTCTTGTTTCAGTCAAATAAATTGACCCCAGGACTTACTTTTTTAAAGCCTAGTACTTATTTTATCAGTCTCTTTTGTAGAACTGCTAAGTTACAGGGGTATAAACAAACCAACACCAGTCATCAAACAATAATGGGGGGACAAACAGACACAAACACACAGATATGTATGTGTGTGTGTGTGTGTATATATATATATATATATATATATATATATATATATAAATGAAAGGCTTCTTTCAGTTTCTGTCTACCACTCACAGGGCTTTGGTTCACCCAAGGCTATCGTAGAAGACACTTGCCCAAGGTACAATGCAGTGGGACTGAACCCAAGCTTTTTACCACACTGCCATGTATATGAAACTGAAAGAGGTCTGTCACAAGTACTTGCATGCATGTGTTACTGCCTCATACTAACATCTCTTGACTGTTGTAAACGAGAGTCACCATCATACAAGAGGTGTCCTTTGTTTCCAAGTTTCTCTGAAAATATGTCAGGTCAGGAAGCAAGAAAGGGTTGACAACAGGAAGGGCATAGGGCTATAGAAAATCTGACTCAACAAATTTCGTCTGGCCCATGCAAGCATGAAAAAGTGAAGGTGAAAATAATGATGAGGATGACATTATCTCAAGATACATCGGTTAAGGATATCAACTTCAACTTTATCATTCAGCATCAGTGACAAAAGTAAAAAGTGATGCCGTAAATTGAATTACTGAACCTATTTTTGTGTAGAGAAGTGGTTCCCAAAGTGAGCAGTACTGCCCTTTGCCGGATATTGTAGAAAGCTCCAGGTGGGCATTGAAGAAAAGTGGGGAGATAATGGGGTGGCCAAAATGGGG
>NC_043019.1:28183119-28235619 GCF_006345805.1 Octopus sinensis | reverse complement strand
AGAAGAAATCAGCTGCTAAAATAGTGAATTTCCATTAAAATGTATCTATTTTTCTGAAAGTTGTGAGAAAACAAAGCTGGAGGTGGGGTACGCCTGTGTAGGTAAATCTCTAGTTGTTTCAGGTACAACTATCCCTGTTTTTTTGTATACCAGGAAGTATATTTAATTATTCCAATTTGGCCTGCATCCCGACATTGATTCTAAATAACTTACTAAATAATTGTGTATTTTTAAAATGAATTTTGCAGTTACATTTTCCACTCACCATCGCCTGTAGTGATGCTGCGAGCGTGCTGACTTGCTTCAGTAGGTTCTGTTAAACCTTGTGATGTGCGACATGATTTCAATGCAGTTTTAACAGAAAGATTTGGAAGAATTAAATGAAAGTCCTCCGCTAATTTTCTGTAAATATTAAAGTTTCGTTTTGTGATCCAGAAAGTGAAACTACTGAAGACATTAAAGATCGGCATAATATAATAAAAGCAATAAATATTTGAAACTTTTTTTATCATTGCAGGTGTGGCCTGTGATAAGAAGCTTGCTTTCCAACCATATGGTTCCAGTTTCAGTCCCACTGCGTGGCATCTTAGCCATCTGTCTTCTTCTATAGCCTCAGGATGACTAAAGCCTTGTGAATGGATTTATTAAACGGAAACTAAAACAAATGAAGCCCATCGTGAATATATTTATATATATATATAAATCCACTCACAAGGCTTTGGTTGGCCTGAGGCTATAGTAGAAAGCACTTACCCAAGATGCCACGCAGTGGGACTGAACCCGAAACCATGTGGTTGGTAAGCAAGCTACTTACCACATAGCTACCCCTATGCCTGTATATATATATATATATGTGTGTGTGTGTGTAGTGGATCTTGCATGCATGAAGTAGATTCGATCCACTACAGCCAAATTTAAATTAACACTGCAACAGAATTGTTCCAACAGTGGAACAATGGTTTTTCTCTAACAGCAGTTTTACATTTTACAGATGCCTTTAGCACAGCATGTTGCCCTACGATCCAAAGGTGCTTTTTGAGTGGGTTGGTTATGCAACACTGGCGTAGGTTACAGCTGTGATCTCATTTTATTTCCTGGGTCTTCTCAGTCACAACATATCTCCAGAGGTCTTGATCTTTCATCATTGCCTCTGTGAAGCCCAACTTTGGAAGGTCATGCTTGACCACCTCATCCCATGTCTTCCTGGGTCTCCCTCTACCCTGGATCCCTTCCACTGTTTGGGAGTAGCACCTCTTCACACAGCTCTCCTCGTCCATCCATAGTACATGACTATACTAGCGCAAACGTCTCTCTTGCAGGCCACATCTGATGCTTCTTATGTCCAACATTTCTCTCATGGTGCTTACACTCTGTCGTGTGTGCACACTGACATTACACATCCAGATCATGCTAGCTTCATTTCTTTCGAGCCTCCGCATGTCTTCAGCAGTCAAGGCCCATGTTTCACTGCCGTGAAGCATGGTAGTTCGCACACATGCATCATACAATCTACCTTTCACTCTGAGCAAGAGGCCCTTTGTCAGGCAATTCTTATACTAGTGGTAACACTCTCTGAGCATCAACCCCCACTCCAGACTTGGTCACCTAGGTAGCGGAAGCTATCAACTACTTCTATTTCTCCCCCTTGCATGTGATGAAATCTGTTCTCTGAGCATCTGTGGTGTTTATTGCCCCTGTGCATCTACCGCAGACAAAAGTTATCTTCCCGGTTAATCTTCCTTTGATGTTGCTGCACCTTTTATGCGTCCATAGCTTACACTGGGTACATCTTATGGCGTTTCTACCTACACCTTTTCTACACGAGCAGGACCACCTACCTGAAGGGGTGTGTGATGTGTTCGCCTGCCTACTTACTTGCTTCCACCCCTGTAATTTCTTCTCTAGCTCTGGTAGTGATTCTGGTCTGAGGGCCAGGTCATCAGCATAGAGGAGCTCCCAGGGGCAACCTGCCTTCAATTCCTCTGTTATTGACTGGAGCACTATGATGAATAAGAGGGGGCTGAGGGGTGATCCCATACTTCTACCTGGAATTATTCACTATACTCATTGCCAACCCTAACCTTACTCATGGCATCTCTGTATAGGGCCTGTACAGCCCTTATTAACCATTCGTCAATCCCCTGTTTCCACATCACTCACCAGATAAGGGATTGGGGAACCCTGTCAATGGCTTTCCCCAAGTCCACAAAAGCCAAGTATAGGGGTTTATCTTTGGCTAGGTATTTCTCCTGCAGTTGCCGTACCAGGAAAATAGCATCAGTGGTACTTCTACCTAGTACAAAACTGAACTGCATCTCATCTAAACAGACTCTCTCCCTAATTAGTTGGGTTATGACCCTCTCTGTGACCTTCATCACGTGATCCAGCAGTTCGATACCCCTGTAGTTATTTCTATCTAAAGTTGACTATGGTACTGCTACGCCAGTCATTGTATATGACTCCATTATGAACTACCTGGTTTACAATACGGGGTGACTAGGCCATAGCCCACACCACCAGATGATTTAAGCATATCAGCAGTGATTCCTGATGGGCCAGGGGGTTTTCTTGGCTTCATACCCTTAATTGCTTTAACTACCAAGATGCTGTCTATTCGGATAGCTGGTCCCTCTACTGGGTCAACATTTGGCAGGCTCTCCTCCTCCAATTCATTCTCCACGTTCAGCAGTTTTTCATAATGGCTTCTTCAAGCCTCTTTCTTTTCAGAATCATTAAAAGTGCACCATCATCTATGCGGACACATTTCTCTCCTGTGACATCACAATTTTCTCTCACTCTCTCACACACTGTCTTGCAATCCGAAATACTTCGGTCCTCACATCACTGAACATTGGCAAACTTCTTATTTTCTTCTACTCCCTTGGCTATATATATCTGTCTCTTGGCTTCCTTTTTGGCTATCTGATACAGTTCCCTGGCAACCCCCACTCTTCCTGGCTTTCCAGGCCTGTTTCTTTGCTCTAATGGCTATGTCTACTGTATTATTCCACAACCACATTACTCTATGTCTGGAAGGGACTTTGCACCATCCGCAGACTTGGTCTGTGGCTCTCAGTAAGCTTTCTCTAGGTCTGTAGCTCCTCCTCCCTCTCATCAAATTTCTTGATGAGGATATCCCTAAATCTTTGACCATGTGAAGAGTTCTTTAGCTTCCAAATCCTTCTTTTCTGGATTGGTCTGCTTCTTGGCATCCTTCTTGCCTCAAGTCTAAGTCACTAATGACTAGTCTATGCATTTTAGAGTCAATATAATATGTACTGGTTCAGCAATGGGATCAATGTAATCGACTTCCCTATTCCCTCAAAAATTGCTGGCTTTGTGCCAAAAATTAGAAAGAATTATTCTAAGTGCCTAATTGTTATGGCTTTTCTGCTCCTGTTAAAATAAAAGAATGCTGGATGTAAGGGAGATAATTCCTACCACTGATCTCGCAAAAAATATTTCAATCAATTTCTATAGATAATTAAAAGAGATTTACTATATTAAAAAAAATTGAGTGATTTTCTTCTTATTTGGCTCAAAGACAAGCTTTGGACGGAAAATTTACAGTCGACAAAATTGACCTAAGTATATTTGCTTTTCAATCTTGACATGATGAAAGACAAAATTGCACTATGATTTTTAGGGAAGTAGTCCAAATGACTGCATAGGAAATGCCCTTTTACACTCATGTTGCACCCTAACGAACGCAGTTACAGTTGTTCTACATTATTGTAATCTTAATATATTATTACTATACATCTAATAAGCTGACAATCCAGCTTTTGTTATTCCAGATCATGGGAGACAACAATAGCAGTACTTTGAATCCATGCTGCTAAACGTTTCTTGTTACAGTTGAATAATTTGAGTTTCAGAATGCAGTCTTCAGAATGTGAAGACAATATGGAAGCTCATAATGGAAAAAAAGTTTTGTGTTAAACTGGGCGAAAATGCCACAGAAACTTATGAAATGCTCCAAACTGCCTATGGATTAGCTTCTATGAGTATGAGCATCTGTCTTTCAGTGGTACAAGAGACCAGGCTGTGTAAGTTTACTGGGAAGTTAACGATCCACTGGGTTCCCTCAGGCGTGACAGTCAACAAAGAGTACTTTGTGGAGGTTTTGAGGGAGTTCAGGAAGAGATTTTTTCATGCAAGGCCCAAGCACCTGAACCAGTCTGCAATTCCATCCTACTTGACAGAAACCACTGCAGTATGATGTAGAGGAGAAAGTCTTTGGTAGATTGGATGCTAATGGAAACTGAAGACTGACAAAGAGAGAGAGAGGTTATATAAGATAAATAGAAGAGGCAGCGAGCTGGCAGAAACGTTAGCACACCGGGCAAAATGCTTAGCAGTATTTCGTCCTTTTAGGGTCGATTAAGTAAGTACCAGTTACGCACTGGGGTCAATATAATCGTCTTAATCCGTTTGTCTGTCCTTGTTTGTCCCCTCTGTGTGTAGCCCCTTGTGGTCAGTAAAGAAATAGGTATTTCGTCTGACTTTATGTTCTGAGTTTGAATTCGGCCGAGGTCATAAATTAAGTACCAGTTGCGTACTGGAGGGGGGGGGGGCTAATCAACTAGTCGCCTTCTCCAAAATTTCAGGCCTAGATTAGAAAAGTATATAAGATAAATAGAAACATTATTATTTCTAAATCTCTCAAAGAGAGATATTCAGTAACAGTCCTTTAAAGTGAAGACTATTTGCCAACATAATGTGGCTGTCCTTGAAGGGACGATTGTTACTATTATTTAAACCCAAGAAACATTGCTTCCAGTTGGCTATATGACACAATATCTGTCTTTATATTTTCAAATGGGGGAGCTGGACTCATTCGAAAATACAAGGGGACAGATATTGTGTCATATAGCCAGTTGGTAACTATGTTTCCTGGGGTTAAACAACAGCTACAATTGTCTCTTTATGTTATATAAAATATTGAAGGAGAAAGTTGTTCATGACCATCTCTATTGTATTAATAGGATGTTATAAGTGAAGGTGACAGAGGTTTGGTAGTTGGAAGAATCAGTGATTTTGGGATGGGAGATCCTGTACAATGTTTACATAGACTGGGATGGATAGGAACACGGAAGAGTTTAATGAGTAAGAGAACTTCTATCCATTAACAATTAAAATAAAAGAAATTTATAAATACCATTCTAGTCAGCAAACAAGAAGAAAAGTTAAAATAATATAAAGAAAATAAAGAAAAGTCCATATAATTAACCATTTAATTGTTTGTTTTTTTTATTTAAGAAGACTTGATGCTAATATTAAAATTGTTACAGAATATTAAAATTGTTACAGAACAGCAAACAAAATGGTTTTACAGTATTTAATTCCATTATTCTCTCTTTCCAATTTAAATCCAGCCAAATCTGATTTTGTCTTCCAGTTTTCTGGATTATTACAATATGTATCAGCAAAATATTTGGGTTAATTTTCACAATCCGCTAGTTAAAAATACCTATTATTATTATTATTATTAATTATTATTATTATTATTTTTATTATTATTATTATATTATTATTATTATTATCATTATGTTGATGTTCACAAGTGCATGTTTTCCAACTTCATTTTCTTGTTCATTCTGATTGCTTTTTGAATTTTGTTACCATTGATGTTCCATCACAAGTTGTTTTCTGTAAATAGAAGAAAATTAAAATTGGAATACATCTATTTTCTTTTACATATTTCATATACAAAATTTTACGCGTGCACGCACACACATACACAAATATATACTCTTTTACTCTCTTTTACTTGTTTCAGTCATTTGACTGCGGCCATGCTGGAGCACCGCCTTTAGTTGAGCAAGTCGACCCCGGGACTTATTCTTTGTAAGCCCAGTACTTATTCTATTGGTCTCTTTTGCCGAACCGCTAAGTGACAGGGACATAAACACACCAGCATCGGTTGTCAAGCAATGCTATGGGGACAAACACAGACACACAAACACACACACACACACATATATATATACATATATACGACAGGCTTCTTTCAGTTTCCGTCTACCAAATCCACTCACAAGGCATTGGTCGGCCTGGGGCTATAGCAGAAGACACTTGCCCAAGATGCCATGCAGTGGGACTGAACCCGGAACCATGTGGTTGGTAAGCAAGCTACTTACCACACAGCCACTCCTGCACTTTTTTTTTTTACATAAAAACACGATCATTAATTAAAAGAACATGGAAATTTAAGATCCTGCTTATTTCATTAAACTCCCAAGCAAAACCACAGAAGTAAAACAGTCTAAACTGAGAATAGATGTTAGATTGCTACATTTGTATGTAATTTTCGTACCCATTATTTAACCTTATTCAGATTAATCTTTCAAATGTAATGCTTATATATATTCATGTTCTTTTGAATAGTCGTGCATTATCTCATAGTTTCAAGATTTCACTGAAATGATTGCTTTATCTTTAGAATGACTTTCTAGGGCAGATGTGAGAAGCCAGATCTTAACAGTTTGGACATAAAACAAGTAGACATATCCAGTTTCAAGGCAAAAGGATTAGAATGCAGCAAGCTAGCAGAAACGTTAGCACGCCGGGTGAAATGCTTAGCAGTATTTTGTCTGCCGCTACGTTCTGAGTTCAAATCCCGCCGAGGTTGACTTTGCCTTTCATCCTTTCAGGGTCGATTAAATAAGTACCAGTTACGCACTGGAGTCGATATAATCGACTTAATCCGTTTGTTTGTTCTCTCTGTGTTTAGCCCCTTGTGGGTAGTAAAGAAATAGAAAGGATTATTCATGTTCACTGTCTTCAAACTCAAAAATGATTTCTTCAACAATCAAAAGACAAAATCAAAAGACATATCAATCACAGAACATGAATATCAACCTTAAAAAGGCTAATGGCCTAAATCAGAAGTACTCAACCATTTTTTTTATCTATGAACCCCTTTGAGCACTATTTTATTCAGGTGAAACCCATAGTCATTTGAGGTTTAAAAACTAGTTTTAAAGTAACTTCTTTTAACATTCCTATTTCATTTTTTATACAATAGCTTGTGAATGTTGAATGTAAAACATTCAAGAAAGAAACATGGCAATACATACCAACACAAACATCAAAAACAAAACATTTTCAGCGACCCATGAAATATTATTGTGGACCCCCAATTTACTATTCTGTTATATGAATCCCCAAAAATCTTATTTGAACACTCAGGGGCCATATGGACCCTGGCTGAGAACCACTGGCCGAAATTAAAACTGAAATCCTATAACTTTAAACTCAATTCAAAAACTTATGATTGGCAGACTTTGCTGTTAGATTGTTTACCTCTTTGTCAAAACCAGTCATGGGCAACCTGGAACCCATGGGATTTTCTGAATGGCATGCCTAACAAAAAATGGTGCTACTTTATTATGTGAACATAAAACAAATAGAATATTTGGGCTGGATATGACTGGTTTAAATGCTAAAAGAAAACATTGGGGTTGATTTATTCAAATGAAACCTTTCCAGACATAGCCCCAACATGGCCACAGTCCAGTGAAACAAATACTAGAAAAGAGGTAAAAATACTCACCACTATCAATGTATCTCCAACAACTTCTTGGACACTCTCAATCGTTGCGTCATTATAGTAACCACTACATTTATCGTACCATTTGCCATTTTTAATTTCACAAAACACCTAGAAAATACAGTGACAGAATATTAATAATTGAAGAAACAATACTTTCTGTAGGGAAATAGGAGGGAAAAAATGGAAATGGTAACTAATAGCTTCACACAGAAGTACAAAACCTGAAATTAGTGGCAGATACCGTTGGCCCCAGTGTCTGACTGGTATGTTATTTTATTCGTTCTAAAGGGACAAAAGGAAAAGTTGACATCGGTGGAATTTGAACTTAGAATGTAAAGAGTCAAAAGAACTGCAACAAAGCATTTTGAATGGCATCCTACAATTCCACCAAGCAATCACCTTCAGAAAGAAATTGTGTGTGTGTAGAGAAAGACAATATTAAGAATGAAGGACGGCATATCAAGTGAAAGTATTTGAGGTAGTGATATATGGTAAGTAATGTCAGTGGAAAGTTTGTGAAGTATGCAGTTCAGCTCACATTTAATCACAACAGCAGAATACTGCAGTTAGGCTGGTAATGGAGGTGGGGGATCAGTGATAGAGAAATAATGGGTGGTAGGATGGCTTGAGGAGGAAACAGGTGAAGGGCCAGCCCTTAAGCTTCTTTGGCAATACCCTGTCACTTATATTATGACCTCTGTACCATGAGGCTATGCCCTGACACTTGCCCACTATTTATCTCTCTCTTCATTTATTCTACCATCCCATTTATATTCTGATTCCTGTTCCTTGTGAGTATACCCTAGCACTTTGCCGCCATCTCTCTCCTACTCTCTCTTGCAATCTTGCTGCCTCCAACTGTCTCTCTCTCTCTCTCTCTTTTTCTCTTTCTCTTGCTCTTCACTCAGGCTGGGTAGCCATATATCTCCTTTATAGCAGCACAGCTGTTTCTGTCTTCTTTCTTGATCAATCCTTTCCTTTCTCTCTCTCTCTCTTCCTCTTTCTCTCTCTCTCTCTCTCTGGCTAGGTAACCATGTACCTCACCTACCTTGAAGACTTTTGAGTTCAGGTTTAGTTTCCATGCCAGGAATTTTCTCTCTAATTCCACTATAGATTTAGCTATGAGAACTACAAGAATTCCCATGGACAGCCAGTTTTAAACCCCTCTGTAATGGCCTCTATGACTGATGAATAGATGACTCGGTCTTGATGGACACCTACCTTCATGATAAATCCATCACTGAATTTGTTAGTGAGTCTCACTTTATTTACTGCATATTTGTACATAGCTTGTACAGCCCTCACAATCCATTCATCCACACATAGTTTCCTCAGGGGTCATTAAAATGGTTTCCTCTCAGCTAAGTAATTCTCCTGCAGTTGTTTTATAAGGAAGTTTACATTCGTGTGCATGAGAGGAATAAATAAAAAGGAAGAAAATAATATAAGGTCCCCAAAAAATTAAGAAATTAACTCACAGTAAATTTTTGTCCAAAGTTATCTGTATCAGTGAAAGTTTCATTCAGCTTAAAATTATACGTCTTATTTAAATTGGGATCTTCCAAGTAACTTGAAACCATTTTAATCAGATCACCATCTTTTACTGTTTCATAAACTGCTGTATATTTTATAATTTTATCTGCTATTTCTTCTGGAACCCCTGTAAAACATGACAAAATTTCATGTAAAGGAAAAGCAATGAAATTAATAAAAAGTGAAAGAAAAAAAAGGGACAAAAAGATAAATAGATTAAGAAGCTGATAAATGAACTTAGAAGTACAATTTTGGAAGTACAATTTTGTCATGGAGAAAAATTCTCACTGTAGGCAAATGGATATAAATACATCAAGTCAGTTCACAGTGTATTTTGTGATGGAGAAAATTTCTCTCTGTCGGCAAGTACAGCTGACAGTGTCACCTAACCAGACTGCAGTAGCATACATTTTGGAGTGGTTATCTCCTTTCCAGCCATGGAGACTGGAAAGGGAAATGCTGTGAACTGACATGAGGGACAGGTCCCTCTTATGATATTCTCGTCATCGTTCTGTGACTGATAGTGCTATTCAGCAGCTTGCTGTCAATGAGATACAGCGTGACAGTGCTCAGCCAGTGATGTGTATAAAATACAAACTTGTTACTAATTCAGATCTGCTTGAGGCAATATTCAAAACCATAGGGAAGCCATTCACAGTGTATTTTTGTCATGGAGAGAAATTCTTACTGTTGGCCACATATTGGTACTAAACCTGGAACTCTTGTGGTTAGGAAGCAAACTTCTCACCACACAGCCACACTTGCAGATTTAACCCACACAAGCAATTTCAAGGTTGATTGCTCTGTCACAGACATTGAAGGACAAATAGCCAAGCTACAGGACCTGAAAAATCTTTACATTGAAAAGATGCCCTTCAGTGCAAATAGTTCTGGGTTCAGTCCCACTGTGTAACACCTTGGACAAGTGTCTTCTATCATGGCCCTTGGCCAGCTAAAGCCTTGTGAGTGGATTTCGTAGATGGAAACTGAATGAAGCTGGTTTTATATGTATGTAACTATGTGTGGTGTGTGTATCTTCCACCACTACTCTACAACCAATGTTGGTTTGTTTATGTCCCTGTAACTCAGTGGCTTAGCAAATGAGACAAACAGAATAAGTATGAGGTTTTAAAAAATACAAGTACTGGGGTCCAAACCACCCTTCTCATCAAGCAAGGGGCTAAACATAGAGGGGACAAACAAGGACAGACGAACGGATTAAGTCGATTACATCGACCTCAGTGCGTAACTGGTACTTATTTAATCGACCCCGAAAGGATGAAAGGCAAAGTCGACCTCAGCGGAATTTGAACTCAGAACGTAACGACAGACGAAATACCGCAAAGCATTTCGCCCGACGTGCTAACGTTTCTGCCAGCTCCCTTTCACCTCGCCGTGACCCTGGCTCAGAGATTCAGGGATTCTTCCCCTCTCTAATTATTTATCTCTTCTCTTTCTTCTTCTCACTCTGCTCCTCAGTAATAGCTCCTCTCTTAAAGTCTCTATTTCTCTCTCCCTCTCTCTCTCTCTATTTTTAACTGACACACAATAACTTCTCTCTACACATTGGCTTCCGTGTATTTCTATTAGTCGTGCATGAAAATCTCTTTTGTTACGGACTTTCTACGTTCTCACTGGAAAGTAACTTTCTTGCGTTAAAAATCTCTGTCTTGCACCGTAACATTTTGTCCAGAGCTCAGGTGTGAAGCGAGGAAGGGGGACAAAAACGTATTCCACACGGATTTTTCTCTAAAGACTGCAATTTTCAACCGATTCTCTCCCTTTGACTCCTGCAGTTTTCATCCGATCCTCTCCCCCCTCTCTCTCTCTCTTTTTAACTGACATACAATAACTTCTGTCTACACATTGGCTTCCGTGTATTTCAGGAAACATTTTTTCACGCTGAGAGTTGCTGAAGCATGGAACAAACTGCCGGCATCAGTTGTTACTTGTCGGAGCACTGCATCCTTCAAAACTTCCATGCTTCCTGAGATTCGCCAACACTACACCTGATTTTCTCTCCTCCATACACACACAGGCATGTATCTGACTCATACATTGTTCGCTTTCCAGACATTTCTACATTCCTGCATGTACTTTATATGCACTTTCTGACAAGTTGTGGTGCACCTGAGCACTGTATACAATAATTTCATTATTATTATTATTTATTAGTCGTGCATAAAAATCTCTTTTGTTAAAGTCTTACTACGTTTTTTCTCTTTTTTTCTCTTTTACTTGTTTCAGTCATTTGACTGCGGCCATGCTGGAGCACCGCCTTTAATCGAGCAACTCGACCCCGGGGCTTATTCTTTGTAAGCCAGTACTTATTCTATCGGTCTCTTTTTTGCCGAACCGCTAAGTGACGGGGACGTAAACACACAGCATCGGTTGTCAAGCAATGCTAGGGGAACAAACACAGACACACAAACAAACACACATATATATATACATATATACGACAGGCTTCTTTCAGTTTCCGTCTACCAAATCCACTCACAAGGCATTGGTCGGCCCGGGGCTATAGCAGAAGACACTTGCCCAAGATGCCACGCAGTGGGACTGAACCCGAAACCATGTGGTTGGTTAGCAAGCTACTTACCACACAGCCACTCCTGCGCCTGAAAATTAATTTAGTTTTTTTTTTTCCATTTTCGTTCACCCAGAATGTTTAAATTCAGTTTCGCCACATCTGTCTAAAAATTCAATTCACAGTATTTCAATTTTGTCGTGCGTCAATATCTTTGTCTTCAATCTCATTTTTCGACCGATCCTCTCCCTCTGACTTCTACAATTTTCATCCGAATCGCTCCCTTTTCTCTCACTGTTTCTTTATTTCTCCTCTTTCCTTTTCTCCACTCTCACTATCTGTCATTGTTCCTCTCTTTCGTTGTATGTCTGTTTCTTTCACTCATTCTCCCTCCCTCTCCCCCTCGCTCTCTCCATCTCCTTAAGCGACATGCAATTACTTCTGTCTACAAATTGTCGTCCGCCTATTTCAAATAGTCTTGCTTTAAAAATCTATGTCGTTACGGTTTTTGTACATTCTGACTGAAAAATAACTTAGTTATCTATTTTTTTTATTCATTCTGTGTGTCTAAATTCAGTTTTACCACCTCTGCCGAAAAAATTGACTTAGGTTTAAATTCAGTTTCAACACTTGTCTCTCTGTACCCCTCTCTTTCTCTCCTTTCGCCACTTCGCGCTCTCTTTATCATAAAAAAGTTTATTCTCTCCCCTAAACGAATCCATATATATATAACACTTTTCCACATGATGGCTATTTATCCCCATCTCCCTTAGATTTCTGTCTCTCTTGCACCATCTCTCCTCATACTACTCCACTAATATTTGGGGGCGTGCTAAAAAGTTCCTGGTTTTGGGTAAAAGAAAATAAAGGGGATCAGTTAATTACGATTTTATTCAACATATTCCCGTCTTAGATTCACACACCCATTGCAGCGTTCCTTTCCTAACCCTAAACCCTAACCCTAAACCCAAGCCCTAAACCCTAAATCCTAACCCTAACCTTAAACCCTAACTCTAAATCCTAACCTTAAACCCTAAAATCTAAATCCTAACCCTAAACCCTAGAACCTAACCCTAACCCTAAACCCTAACCCTAAACCCAAGCCCTAAACCCTAAATCCTAACCCTAATCCTAAACCCTAACTCTAAATCCTAACCCTAAACCCTAAATCCTAACCCTAAACCCTAATCCTAAACCCTAAACACCCTGTGTGCATATTCTTTACCTTCGCCCAAAATCTGTGTGTAATTACTCATACAAAATTATCCTGCTACAAGTCTGGCTGTAATTTAAAGTTCTGTAGAAGCATAGAGAACATTCCAAAGAGAGAATACGCGCACACACCCATACAGGCCCGAAGTTGAAGTGGTATAATTACAGCTGTATACCCCACCTGACTTTATAACGAAATTTGCAACAAATAATCGCTTACTTCCTGTAGACTGAATGTATGTAAAAATTTGTTGCAAAAAATTTTTGCGAGGAGTTGGGGAGAAGATTCTAGAAAATTCACACGACCCGTTATTTTCCCCCTCATAACTTTATGCCCTAGATTTCGTTCTCACTTGAAATTACTTTTATCACGTAGCTTAATTTATATGACTGATAAAATTACGCCTTGAGTTTTTATTGGTTAGCTTCAGCCAATAATTTTTGTGTTTGCTCTTCAACAAGCAATTTTTGGGGTTTCGTTTTCACAAGAGAGATAACATTCCAAATGGGACACACTCGTGTGCTGCACCCATGCAGGCCTGGACTTCAAGTGGCATAACTACAGATGTATACCCGCCCGCCGACCTTCTTGCCTCATAACTTCCAGAAAAATGGATACTTTTTAACGAAACTTTCAACAAATAATCGCTTAAATTGAATGTATTTAAAGATTTGTTGAAAGAGTTTTCGGAGGAGTTGGGGGAGATTTTCCGGAAAATACACACGACCCGACATTTTCCCACTCTTAACTTTCAGGAAGATTGGTTTAAAGTTTTTCAGAAAAATGCATTTTTCAAGGTGAAGTGCGAATCTGCATTAGCCACGAAATTTTATACAAATACCTTTCAAACGGTGTGGATTACGACTACAAAGAATTTTCCGAAACTCCTCTTCCCAACCCTCGGAAAAACTTTTCCAACAAATCTTTACATATACTCAATCTATAGATTGTAAGCGATTATTTGTTGAAAGTTTCGTTAAAAAGTATCCATTTTTCTGAAAGTTATGAGGCAATAAAGTAAGAGTGGAGTATATATCTGTAGTTATGCCAGTATTTCTATAAAATTTCATTAAAAAATACCCATTTTCTTGAAAAGTATGAGAGGGAAAATGTCGGGTCGTGTGAATTTTCCGAAAATCCTCTCCCCAACCCCTCGGAAAAATTTACCATTTTGGTTAGATGTAAACATTAACCAAATTTTTTCCAACAAATCTTTACGTACACTCAATCTACAGGATCTAAGCGTTGAAAATTTCGTTACAAAATATCCATTTTGGTGGAAGTTATGAGGCAATATCTGTAATTATGACATTGAAGTTGTAAGCAGACTTTGAAAAAGGGCAATTAGTGGTCGGAAGAGATGTGCGCGCGCGCGCTGTTGTATAGCGTCACTACAACTGACAACTTGTGATCTTATGCAACAACGGCCGATACTGATGCTCACACACACACACACATTCACAGAGAACGACATTTCAGAGATACGCAATTCATTTATGCAAAAATAAAAATCAACAAAAATAGTATAATACCTATTTTTTCTAAAAATCGACGGTGAGATTCCGCGCCTTCTTTGACTTCTTTCCATTTTCCAAGGAATTGTTCCATCGTTTAGTTATATGATGTATCAGAGGGAGAGAAAGACCAAGAGAAGCTGGTATTTGTAGTTGACTTTAAACACAGCCTGTCGCTTATAGACGGCGGTAATATGGTTTTAGCTTTTACTACTGACTCTCGCAAGTTGCATCTACGGGATAAATGAGACCTTGTCAAACAACTCAGTACTTTTATAACGTCGAGAATGAGAGAAGAAAATGATTGCTTATCACACACGATATGTATGTGTGTGCGTATGCACATTTTCTTTCTTTCCCTTCCGCCCTCTTCTTCCTAGTTAGTTAGTAAAACTACTCTCCCTATAATTACTTACACATGATATATCTAAACAAACTGACTCGTTTAGTATCCAGTACGGTATCATAGCTGTGTGGCTGCTTGTTTTTTTTTTTTCGTTGACATCATTTTCACCATAAATCAATAAAGAGTTAACCGCTTTTAAAGCGTGCAAATTTGGAGTAATTTTAAGCCATGGACAAATTCATAGAAAGAAACTAAGCTATTATCAAGTGGTCGTTTACCGCTTATCAAATGATGGTTGTGGGAAGTGGTTCTGAGTTCAAATGGAGGTTGACTTTGCATTTTATATTCTTACTAGCAGTATCGCCCGGCGTTGCTAGGTTTGTAAGGGAAATAACTATATAAGCATTTTTAGAGAGTTACTTCCCTTATAGATGCCAATTCGGGCTTTCTTAGCCATTTCTGTTTTGGTGTCTTCAAGCCGTGAAGTCGTTGTTCTAAAAGAACGCTGGTCTCCTTGACAACGCTTTACGACGTTGATTTCCTTACACTCCCTTCCCCACAGCTTCACGAGGGAGGGAAGAAGGGGGAGAAGCAAACAGGTGCAGGTGTGACCATGGACGCCAACTCCGCCGCCATCGACACACGAAAAATTATGCATTAAAATGGAATAAAAAATGATGTTAAATTATTTTTAAAATCGTAGACTCATCGTAGACGCGCGCTAATACTCAGACGGGCTCGATATGAATCACGACTATAAGATACCCGAATTTGGTTAAACTGCACCGCAAAATGTGGGAGTAGTTAGGAATCTAAATCGAAGGGGACAGACACTCACACAACTACAGTTTTATATATATAGATTTTTGGGATCCATAGAATAAGTATCTGTTGAGCAGTTTAAAAGCAAACTTTAAGCTATTAAGCTATTTATTTATTGATTTATGGAGAAACTAAATTTCACGTCAAGGATTAGCATGCAATTTTACAATGTTACAACTAATATGAAATCAATTGGAAGGAAAATTGAAGGAATTGAAAAATGGGAAACAAACAGAAAAAAACCCTGGCGCATAATCCCATCTCGTCATCTCCAGTTCTTGATTTTCTTTGCAATCATAGACATTCGAGAAGCCAATTCACAACCACTGACACCAAGCCGGTCTTCTTGTTGCTACTGAAATAGTGGTTAATAACAACTCGAGAATCTTAATCGCTTTCTCTCTCACCCACATTTAAATCAATCAACACTCAATCAAATTTCTATCCATCCATCCACACATCTATCTTCTCCGCCCATTATTCCCGGAAGTGCGGTGGGCATAGAGTTCTCAGACATCTCCATGTATGTCCATCATCTAAGGGATTGCACTGGACGGCATATCCCCGCTCATAATTCAATGGTGCTCCCTCGGTTTTACAATGATACCCTTATTTCGAAACTCCACTTTAGCATCATTACAAATTAATACCCATCCATAATATTCTGAAGTACTTCCAAGCACCAAAGTCTGGCGACGGGCCTGCCTCCCTATGTCCAATCTGAAGCAACTGTCGTTACAGTTTTTCACTGTATTCCAAAGTGTGACTAAATGAGACTCATAATATTATTTAACCATCTCATTCTTGATCACCATCCAAGTCTTCTAGCTTAAAGAATCTGCCTTGCGATTCTTTCCTGCTGCATTTTAATCACATATCCGTAGCACTGGAGCAGTGACCTCTCAATCCGGAGAATAGCGGCTCGATAATTCTTTCTACTTGTTGTTCAAGTAGTTATAGGTAGTTGCTATGGGTGCTACAACACCAGGACCCAGGAGACCCTCGAACCTGGGAATAATATAATTTTCTTGTATTTTGATAGGGTGGGCATCCACTTCCTTGGTACGGTACTCTGATCCACGAGAACCTAAAGTTAGCTAACCTATCATCTACTAATACACAAACCACATATTTTTCTTCGTCTTCGAATCCCCTCCTCGCAGATATCATTCCATGACTTCTACAAAACTACAATTATGCCCAAAAGTTTAAGACCGTCCTAAAATTTATAAACAAAAATGATGGTAACTGATTACAAAATGAATGTTGTATTCACTTTAAAGCATCGATTCTGTTGAAGACATGATTTCAGACACCAATTTCACAATAAACTAGTATTTTGTATATTTATCTTTCGTATTGATAACTGCTTGAATACAATAAGGTATGTTGGGTTTAAAAGTCTGGCCAGATCGTTTGCGAAAGTTAAAACGCCAAGCTGGCGGAATCTTTACCGCACCGGACAAAATCTAGCGGCATTTCGTCTGTTTTAATGTTCTGAGTTCAAATTCCAGCGAGGTCGACTTTGCTTTCATCCTTTCAGGGTTGATAAAATATATACCAGCTGAACAATGGGATCTTTTCCTTTTGAACGGCACTTTGTAACATAATTTCTAATTAACTAAACACTTTTAAACTTCGTATACTGGTAGAATGTGTTTATAAAACATCATTTTTTCTTGGCTTTATTGAGAAAATTCTATAGGTTGTAAGATATTTCGCCTGAAATTTCGAGCATTTCGGCAATTTTAACCAGATGTTTTATAAACACATACTACCAGTATACGAAGTTTAAAAGTGTTTAGTTGACTAGAAATTGTGTTGAAAAGTGCCGTTCAAAAGGAAAAGATCCGAACAATGAGGTCGATGTAATCAACTCACCCCGTCCCCCGAAATTGCTGAACTTGTGCCAAAATTTTAAACTACAATCTCTTTGTATATATATATATATGTATATATACAGGGTGTCCCAAAAAAATGTATACACATAGTGGTTCGGCAAAAGAGAACGATAGAATAAGTACTAGGCTTACAAAGAATAACAAATTTACAATTATTTAAGGTGTGTATACATTTTTTTGGGACACCCTGTATATATATAGTGAGAAGAAGAAAGGGAAGAGATAAATAATCAGAGAGAGAGAGAGAGAGAGAGAGAAAGGAAAGAATCGGATATAAGGTGCAGCAGTCAAAGGAAGAGAATCGGTTGAGAATTGCTGTTTTTAGAGAAACAGGGGTGGGGGGAATGTATTCCACGTGGATTTTTCTCTAAAAACTGCAATTCTCAACCGATTCTCTTCCTTTGACTGCTGCACCTTATATCCGATTCTTTCCTTTCTCTCTCTCTCTCTCTCTCTCTCTGATTATTTATCTCTACCCTTTCTTCTTCTCACTCTGCCTCTCTGTAAAAGTTCCACTCTTAAAGTCTATGCCCATTTCTTTCACACACACACTCTTTCTCTCTCTTTTTCTCTCTCTCACTCCACCACTCTCTCTCTCTCTCTCTCTCTCTCTCTCTCTCTCTCTCTCTTAACTGACACAAAATAACTTCTCTCTACACATTGGCTTCCATGTATTTCTATTAGTCGTGCGTAAAAAATCATTTTTGTTACGGTCTTTCTACGTCTTTCTCTCACTGTTTATTTATCTCTTCTCTTTCATTTTCTCCACTCTCACCATCTGTCAATGTTCTTCTCTTTAATTCTATGTATGTTTCTTTCACTCCCTCTCCCTCTCTCTTTCTCTCTCTCTATCCCGTTCTCTCACTCTCACTCACACTCTCTCTTTCTCCCTTTTTCTCTCCCCCCTCTCTCTCTCCCTCTCTTTAACTGATACACAATAACTTCTGTCTACAAATTGCCTTCCGCGTATTTCAAATAGTTTTGTGTTAAAAGCTATGACGTTATGTTTTTTTGTAAATTCTGATTGAAAAATAACATAGTTATTTCACATTTTGGATCTTTTCCTTTTGAACGGCACTTTGTAACATAATTTCTAGGTAACTAAAAAGTCTTAAACTTCGTATACTGGTAGAATGTGTTTATAAAACATCATTTTTTCTTGGCTTTATTGAGAAAATTCTATAGGTTGTAAGATATTTCGCCTGAAATTTCGAGCATTTCGGCAATTTTAACCAGATGTTTTATAAACACATACTACCAGTATACGAAGTTTAAAAGTGTTTAGTTGACTAGAAATTGTGTTGAAAAGTGCCGTTCAAAAGGAAAAGATCCGAACAATGAGGTCGATGTAATCAACTCACCCCGTCCCCCGAAATTGCTGAACTTGTGCCAAAATTTTAAACTACAATCTCTTTGTATATATATATATATGTATATATACAGGGTGTCCCAAAAAAATGTATACACATAGTGGTTCGGCAAAAGAGAACGATAGAATAAGTACTAGGCTTACAAAGAATAACAAATTTACAATTATTTAAGGTGTGTATACATTTTTTTGGGACACCTGTATATATATAGTGAGAAGAAGAAAAGGAAGAGATAAATAATCAGAGAGAGAGAGAGAGAGAGAGAAAGGAAAGAATCGGATATAAGGTGCAGCAGTCAAAGGAAGAGAATCGGTTGAGAATTGCTGTTTTTAGAGAAACAGGGGTGGGGGGAATGTATTCCACGTGGATTTTTCTCTAAAAACTGCAATTCTCAACCGATTCTCTTCCTTTGACTGCTGCACCTTATATCCGATTCTTTCCTTTCTCTCTCTCTCTCTCTCTCTCTCTGATTATTTATCTCTACCCTTTCTTCTTCTCACTCTGCCTCTCTGTAAAAGTTCCACTCTTAAAGTCTATGCCTATTTCTTTCACACACACACTCTTTCTCTCTCTTTTTCTCTCTCTCACTCCACCACTCTCTCTCTCTCTCTCTCTCTCTCTCTCTTTAACTGACACAAAATAACTTCTCTCTACACATTGGCTTCCATGTATTTCTATTAGTCGTGCGTAAAAAATCATTTTTGTTACGGTCTTTCTACGTCTTTCTCTCACTGTTTATTTATCTCTTCTCTTTCATTTTCTCCACTCTCACCATCTGTCAATGTTCTTCTCTTTAATTCTATGTATGTTTCTTTCACTCCCTCTCTCTTTCTCTCTCTCTATCCCGTTCTCTCACTCTCACTCACACTCTCTCTTTCTCCCTTTTCTCTCCCCCCTCTCTCTCTCCCTCTCTTTAACTGATACACAATAACTTCTGTCTACAAGTTGCCTTCCGCGTATTTCAAATAGTTTTGTGTTAAAAGCTATGACGTTATGTTTTTTTGTAAATTCTGATTGAAAAATAACATAGTTATTTCACATTTTGGATCTTTTCCTTTTGAACGGCACTTTGTAACATAATTTCTAGGTAACTAAAAAGTCTTAAACTTCGTATACTGGTAGAATGTGTTTTTAAAACATCATTTTCTCTTGGCTTTATTGAGAAAATTCTATAGGTTGTAAGATATTTCGTCTGAAAGTTCTTGCATTTCGGCAATTTTAACCAATCAATTACCTCCATTGACGTAAACAACATTCTGTGCATAATGAATATGTCCCTCGTTTAAGAAACAGATTGGGTTTATTTACATTTGTGAAGAAAAAAGATACGCTTCCCCAACCCCTAACCCTAACTCTAACCCTAAATCTAAAATAGATTGAAATGCAATAGATCGATACTAGGGTTATAATTATGGGTGACAATTTCATACGACACCACTACGGAAAATGGGATTTTTTTCTAGCGGTGTCAAATGAAAATGTCACCCAATCTGTTTCTTAAAGGAGGGACATGTTCATTATGCCCAGAATGTTGTTTACTCTTTTACTCTCTTTTAATCTTTTACTTGTTTCAGTCATTCGACTGTGGCCATGCTGGAGCACCGCCTTTAGTCGATCAAATCGATCCCAGGACTTATTCTTTGTAAGCCTAGTACTTATTTTATCGGTCTCTTTTTGCCGAACCGCTAGGTTATGGGGACGTAAACACACCAGCATCGGTTGTCAAGCGATGTTGGGGGGACAAACACAGACACACAAACACGCACATACACATATATAAATATATATATATATATATATATATAATATATATATATATATATATATATATAATATATATATATACACGACGGGCTTCTTTCAGTTTCCGTCTACCAAATCCACTCACAAGGATTTGGTTGGCCCGAGGCTATAGTAGAAGACACTTACCCAAGGTGCCATGCAGTGGGACTGAACCCGGAACCATGTGGCTCGTAAGCAAGCTACTTACCACACAGCCACTCCTGCGCCTATTTACGTCAATGGAGGTAATTGATTGGTTAAAATTGCCGAAATGCAAGACATTTTAGACGAAATATGTTACAACCTATAGAATTTTCTCAATAAAGCCGAGAGAAAATGATGTTTTATAAACACATTCTACCAGTATACGAAGTTTAAGACTTTTTAGTTACCTAGAAATTATGTTACAAAGTGCCGTTCAAAAGGAAAAGATCCACATTTTTATTCATCCAGTGTGTCTAAATTCAGTGTTGCTACATCTGCCTAAAGACCGACTTTACTTGAAATTCAGTTTCAAATCATCTGGCTGAAAATTGAATTCAGCTTAAATAATCGCTTACATCTTGTAGATTGACTGTATGTAAAGATTTGTTGGGAAAACGTTTTTCCGAGTGGTTGGGGAGAGGATTTCCTGAAAATTCACACAACCTAACATTTTCCCCCTTTTCACACGACCTAACATTTTCCGGTCTTTCTACGTTCTCACTGAAAATTAACTTAGTTTTTTTGCCATTTTCGTTCACCCAGAGTGTTTAAATTCAGTTTCGTCACACCTGTCTAAAAATTCAATTCACAGTATTTCAATTTTGTTGTGCGTCAATATCTTTGTCTTCAATCTCATTTTTCGACCGATCCTCTCCCTTTGACTTCTAGAATTTTCATCCGAATCTCTCCCTCTTTTCTCACTGTTTACCTATTCTCTTTCCATTACTCCACTCTCACCATCTATCACTGTTTCTCTCTTTAATTTTATGTCTGTTTCTTCACTCACTCTTCCTCTCTCCCACTCTCTAGCCCCCCCCCATCTCTCTCTCTAACTGACACACAATAAATTCTGTCTACAAATTACCTTCCGCGTATTTCAAATAGTTTTGAGTTAAAATCTATGCCGTTACGGTTTTTGTAAATTCTGACAGAAAAATAACTTAGTTATCTCTCATTTGTATTCATCCAGTGTATCTAAATTCAGTTTTACCACATCTGCCTAAAAACTGACATCTGTTTAAGTTCATTTTCAACACATCTGCCTGAAAATTGACTTCAGTATATTTACGCTATCTGTACGTCCCCCACACAACATTACTTTATTCTAGATTTTTTGTCACATCTGCATTTTGTAATTGAAGCTTCTAAACTCAGAGACAATGCCACCTAAGAAAAGAACCCGTATTGGTCGCAAACCTGCCGCAGCAGAGACATCGAAGGGAAGGAGTGCAAATGAATAATCACACGAGATTGAACAAAGACATTCACAAAATGCTTCTTGCACAGCCAATGCTAGAGCCATGGAAAGCAAGGGTCCTCTATGCTATCTATCTAGATATTGAAATCTAGATATTAAGGGTCCACTATGCTATCTATCTAGATATTGCTTGCCCGTTCTGCAACACCAAGAGATGACCAGTAGAAACTTCTGGAATGTGCTACTCTAATGGGAAGGTCCAATTGCACCACCACCACGTTTGAAGATCCACCACAGCCGCTGAAGCTTCTACTTTTAGGTATAACAGCAGAGTCGAAGCACTTCCTAGATAACATTCGAAAGTACAACTGCGCTTTTCAAATGACCTCTTTCGGGGCAAATATTATCAAAGAGGGTGGATTTATAACCACTTTCAAAGTGCAGGGACAGGTGTATCACAGGATTGGATCGCTCCAGCCTCTGGAAAATGAAGAACCTCGATTTCTTTAGCTGTACTTTGTTGAGAAATGCCATGAGCTTGCAGACAAGCGAAATTCCATTTCACCTGGTACTGACATGGAGTTCATTCTGCAACTTCAGGATATGACGCATTCTAGAAACAGCTATGCCCAAAGCTTCGGGTATGCTTTGGAATCAGAAACTACGCCAAATTTCACCGTTGTATTAAATGCTGACCAAAGACCATCTGGGAAGCACGCAGGCCACTATGATGCACCAAAATGCAATGAGATTGCTGTCGTCCTCCTGTACAAGAGCAGAGGCATTATTCTCAAGCGTTGAGAATGCTACAATGGATCAGTGAAACACATAGCTCCTTCGACGCACTTCAGTATACCCTTCTCTTTGTAAATGGTGAGAATGGTTACCATTTTGGTATTCCAAAGCGTAGCACTAACAGTGCTGGAGAGCAAATCAACAAAACAGTTTTATGTATGGACTTCTACGCGTACAGCTTTATGACACGCGAGAACTGCTTCAACTACCTACACCGGTCACAAGAACTCTACCACCAATTTGTATTTGATATGAGTGCAAATAATGGAGTCTGAGAGATTGGGGTTCATCAAATTAAATCAGAAAAATCTGCGTTGTGACAGCTACATCCACCTTCGAGATGGTATCAACAATGATGCAGTTCCTGGAAGCATTGGACAAATTTGCATCCCTCCATCTACTTTTACAGGAGGTCCCCACTATATGCATGAGAGGACCTAGGATGCAATCACATATGTGTGGCATTATGGGTTACCTGATCTATTTATCACCTTCACATGCAATCCTAAGTGACAGGAGATCAGTTGTGAACTCTTCGCGAATTTGTGTGTGTGTGTGTGTGTGGTGTGTGTGTGTGTGTGTGTGTGTGTGTGTGTACACGATTGGGTGCTTTGTGTAAAAGGAACTACAGGATCAGTTAATTATGATTTTATTCAACATATTCTCCACTCATATCCACACACTCATTACAGCGCTCCTTCAGTTTTTCTAAGCTCTGTAAAAGAACTCGGAAGCTTGGATCTCGAACATTGCCTTTCACGATACCCTTAAAGCCAGGAACATTTCAGCAAACCCTCATACATACACGTGTATGAAAGACAATTTCCACTTAAACCTGGTTCGTTACAGCAGAACAACCTAAGGGACATAACTCTGGAAAGTCGACAGCTAGCTTGGTGCATTGTTGCAGAGGTTCGTTCTAATCTAATTTTTGATGCAAGCAAAGACTATTTTTAACTGGTTCCAGTTATTGGACTGCGGCCATGCTGGTGCACCACCTTAAGAACTTTTAGTCGAATGAATCAAACCCAGTACTTATTTTTCTAAATCCTAGTATCTATTCTGTTTCTTTTGCTGGACCACTAAGTTTACAGGGACGTAAACATACCGATACCGGTTGTCAAGCGGTTGTGAGGAACGAACAGACACACACACATACATATACACATATATATATATATATTTCTTTACTACCCACAAGGGGCTAAATACAGAGGGGACAAACAAGGACAGACAAAGGGATTAAGTCGATTACATCGACCCCAGTGCGTCACTGGTACTTAATTTATCGACCCCGAAAGGATGAAAGGCAAAGTCGGCCTCGGCGGAATTTGAACTCAGAACATAACGGCAGACGAAATACGGCTACGCATTTCGCCCGGCGTGCTAACGTCTCTGCCAGCCCGCTGCCTTATATATACACACATATATATGACGGGCTTCTTTCAGTTTCCGCCTTCCAAATCCACTCACAAGGCTTTCATTCGCCCGAGGCTTATAGTAGAAGACACTTTGCTCAAGATGCCCTGCAGTGGGACTGAAACCAGAACTATGTGGTCCGGAATACACCAAGCTAGCTTTCGACTTTCCAGAGTTATGTCCCTTAGATTGTTCTGCTGTGTCAAATTTACATCCAACAAACTGGTTTTAAGTGGAAATTGTCTTCTATATATATGTTTGTATGAGAGGTTGCTGAAAATTTCCTGGCTTTAAGGGTATCGTGAAACACTTGGTTGGAGATCCAAGCTTCCGAGTTCTTTTACAGGGCTTAGAAAAACTGAAGGACCGCTGCAATGAGTGTGTGAATCTGAGAGGGGGATATGTTGTATAAAATCATAATTGTCTGATCCTCCTGTATTTTCTTTTACCCAAAGCCAGAAACTTTTCAGCAAGCCCTCGAATACGAGTGAGACATCTCTGCCATGATGTTATGAAAAAAAGTTCAAAGAGAAATTATTGGAGTCGTGTTGATGTTGTTAAATCCTTATTCCGTAAAAAAGCTTGTCCTGTAAGAATAAACAGTTCGTCATTGAAGTTCTTAGTTTGCGTGGAATTTGTGTTGGTGATTGGTAGAGAAATCGTAGGGAAATTGAAAATGAAGATTTGTTGACAACAATGCGGAGTAGCAGTAAACTCACGCATATGTTATAGACTGGGGCAGTTGTCCAGCCTCAGGTTTTTATAAACTCTGGCTGGTTGTAAAGCATATTTTCTGACAGCATTTTCCTTGTTTTCTATGTGTCCTGAAGCAAATGTGTTGTGTCTCAAAATGATTGATCTTCTTAGGGTTGAAAATTATCAATGCCTTAAAATGTTGAAGGTTCACCCGCATGAGCGTGGATAAAATATTTTTTCTCACGCGTTATGAAAACAAATAGAACTCTCCAGATTCTCTTCCCATTCCTGTCATATTTTTTGTTTTGTTCTTTTTCTTTTCTTTTTCTTTTTTTTTTGTCATGCTGATTAACAATTTATGTCAAAATAATAATGAATTTCTCAGAGTTTGTTATTTTGTACTAGTAACGAAAGTCAGTTTAATCGACTTTGCCCTTCCCTTTAAATCGCTGGTCTTGTGCCTAAGCATCGGGCAACGTGCTTTGCAGCATAGTGTTATGACCCGTTACGTTCTGAGTTCGATCCCCCTAAAGTCAGCTTTACCTTTCATTCTTACAGGGTCGATAAGATAAAGCACGAGTAATGTACTGGGACGCTTTAATCCACTTGTCCCTCCCCACAAATCGTTGGCCTTGTGCCTAAATGAGAAATCATTATTTATAATTTTCTAGGCTGTCACCCCTTGTTTTCTTTTTTTTTCAAACCAGAATTAGTTATTTGTTATTAGTTTATATATCCTATTTAGTTTATAACATATGGTATTGCTTATGATGTTTTTTTGTCATATATCTCTATATATATTTATATTTGAGTAGTTGAATGAATTATCTTATTAAGGATAATTCGAAAGATAACCGATACCTGGGTAGCAAATTCACATCAGAAAGAACACGGTTGAAGTTACGTCCCTAGGGCATAGACTACGTGCTTTCGTGCGGAAATTTGTATGTTTATTTTAAAAATATAAGTTTATGAAAGAATGGAGTTGAACGACTTGTTAACAAATTTCCTTTATTTTCGACATATGTTTCGAAGGCTGCATATTCCTAATTCCGAATGTACTCCTTATTCCTTCGGAATTAGGAATATGCAGCCTTCGAAACATATGTCGAAAATAAAGGAAATTTGTTAACAAGTCGTTCAACTCCATTCTTTCATAAACTTATATATATATTTATATATATTCTTCATCCCCACCCTCTTACCCTTCCTCGTCGTTTTAAAACTTATTTGTGTGTGTGTGTGTGTGTTTACGAAAGTATGTATGCAGCGTCTCACGTGTATGTGACAGCTATATTAACGTTACTATCCCTCTGTCACTTCATATTTGTCCATTACCCAACTCTGTTCTCCCCTTCACTGATATTAGTCACTCTCCCTCTGCTACTCCAGTTCCCTCACACTAACTCTCTTGCACCCTTCTCGTTTTATCTAATAATATCCCAACCGGCCATTACAATTTTATAAGTTATGAGATAATGTTCTTCAGCTGTTGCACCAATACGAATAGCTTACTATAAAATTTCACCGGAGATAGATTAGCAAAATAAGATTGGAATAAAAGCGTGGGGGGTGGAGGGAATCTTAAAAATTTATAAATGTAGGGTGTGGCAAAAAATCTGAGATAAAAGCGGCAGGTGGGGGAAGAAAAGTGGCGGATGGGAGAAAGAAACTCGGCGGGGGAGATCTGAAAAATTGATAAGTGGGGGAATGCGATTATGCAAGACCCCAGAGTACCTATAGATGGTTGAACAAAAAGTAAAAGGAACTATCGAGCCGCTATTCTCCGGATCGAGAGCTCACAGTTCCAGTACTACGAATATGTAATTAAAATGTAGCAGAGAAGAATCGCAAGATAGATTCTTCAAGCTAGAAGACCTGGGTGTTGACCAAGAATGAGATGGTTAGATAATATCAGGAGTCTCGTTTAGTCACGCTTTGGAATACGGTGAGAAACTGTAACGACAGTAGCTTCAGATTGGACCTAGTGAGGCAGGCCCGTCGCCAGACTTTGGTGCTTGAGGGGTGGGGGTGCTTCAGAATATTCTGGTTGGGTACTAATCTAATATAATAAATGTGAAAACTAATTTCTGTGTGTCAGTGTGTCACACTTTGATCCCCCACCTCGCTATTCAATGACACTTCCTCGTGCTATGGTGACAGTAATAGTGGGTGAGGGTGATTTAGGGAGAGCTGATGTTTTATTAAAAGTAATAGTGTTGATGGTGGCAATGAGAATAATAATAAGAGAGAAAGACTTGCGTATATGAGAGAAAAATGGAGATGATGTACAACTTTCCTGGACAGAAATTCCTGTGGCCAACATACTGAACAAACTACTGAACACTATCGTGTTTGTTGTTGTTTTTTTTTGCTTTCTTTAATACATACATTTTATATTTGTATTGTATGCGTGTGTGTGTGTGTGTGTGTGTGTGTGTGTGTGTGTGTGTTTACATATATACATGTACGCGCGCGCGCACAACACATACACACACTCATATAAAATACACTTTAATTGAAGTACAGTTTCCCCAAGAGTATCAGTGTTACACTTTTTCAACTTGACTCCTAGAGGCCGTAGCCCAACATATACCATTTTGGAATCAGACTGATTCTGTGAGTAAATTAAAAACATTCCGGGCCGAATCCGGACCTGCAATCCTGAAATTTTGGGTTCCTATGTTTTCATTACTCCGGTTGTTTTCGGGGATTTTTTTACATGATTTTTAGCGACGAATATGATCGTCATTGGGATATAACTCTGGAGAATTCTCCAAACAAGTCAGAGATGTGTTTGCAGATCTTCCAATTCGACGGCTTTTAAGCTAGTTTCTAATCATGCTAAAGTGGAGTTTCGAAATAAGGGTTTCACTGTAAACCCGAAGGAGTACCATTGAATAGCGAGCGGGGATATGCCATCCAGTGCACCCCCTTAGATGATGGACATATATAGAGGAGATGCCTGAGGACTCAATGCCCACAGCCCTTCTGCGAATAATGGGCAGAGATGGATGGATGGATAGAAATTTGATTGAGTGTTGATTTGATTTAATTGTGGGTGAGAGAAAAAGCGATTAGGAGTCTCGAGTTGTTATTAACCAATATTTCAGTAGCAACGAGAAGACCGGTTTGGTGTCAATGGTTGCGAATTGGCATCTCGAAATTTCTGTGCTTGCAAAGACTATCAAGAACTGGAAATGACGAGATGGGATTATGCGCCAGTTGGTATCATCTGTTGGGCATAACTACAGATGAATACCCCGCCGACTTAATTGCCTCATAAGCTTTTTCCAGCAAATTTTTTACATAAACTCAATCTACAGGAACTAAGCGATTATTTGTTGAAAATTTCGTTAAAAAGCATCCATTTTTCTGAAAGTTGTGAGGCAACAAAGCAGGCGGTGGGTATACATCTGTAGTTATGCCATCTATTGTCCATACGATCTAAGTTCAAATACCACTAAGGTTGACTTTACCCTTTATTTATTTTTTGTTGACCCCGGGGTCCACAAAATAAAGTATCTGCTGAGCATTGAGATTCGTGTAATCGACTCACCACCTCCCCTCAAAACCGATGGCCTTGAGCCAAAACTTGAAAGAATATCTATTGTTGGAGTCAGCTTATTCAAAATATCATGAGTTATATGATATTTCAGCCGAGTAATTAAGTAGGGAGGAGGGGAGCGCTTGCATGCATGCATACACATACACACACATACATGCTTACACACGCACACATATATAAATACATACATACATACATACACACACACACACACACATATATATAAATCGTATATGGTTAACACTACTTTCCTTCCTTCATTCTTGACGTTTATTCATCGCGTAGACGCAACTGTACAAGTCAGTAGTAACAACTAACAGAATATTGCCGCCCTCTTATAAGCGACAGGCTGTGTTTAAAGTCAACGTGCTCCTTCTCTCCCACTTTCTATATATACATATATAATATATAATATATAATATATAATATATATTTATTTACATCATATAAATTATACGATGGATGTATTCCTTGGAAAATGGACAGAAATCAAAGAAGATGTGGAATCTTACCGTCAATTCATAGAAAAAATGGGTATTATGCTATTTTGGTTTATCCTTATATTATTTTTATATGAATGAATTTTGTATGTCTGAAATGCCTTTCTCTGTGAATGTGTGTGTGTGTGTGTGTGTGTGCGTGTGTGTTTCTGTATCGGTGGATGCCGGGTTATAATGTTTCACTGTTCTTGTAGACTTTCCTCCCATGATCGAATGGTGAGTTTTTTTCCCCCACTCCTATCCTTTAGATCACCAGTTGTCATTTATCTTTTCCGACCACTAGTTGCCCTTTTTAAAAATGTTTACAACTTCAAGTCTAAAGCTCTGTGTGCGTGTGTGTATGTGCGTGTGTGAGTGTATGTGTGTGTGTGTGTGGTGTGTGTGTGTGTGTGTTTCTGTATCGGTGGATGCCGGGTTATAATGTTTCACTGTTCTTGTAGACTTTCCTCCCATGATCGAATGGTGAGTTTTTTTTTCCCCCACTCCTATCCTTTAGATCACCAGTTGTCATTTATCTTTTCCGACCACTAGTTGCCCTTTTTAAAAATGTTTACAACTTCAAGTCTAAAGCTCTGTGTGCGTGTGTGTATGTGCGTGTGTGAGTGTATGTGTGTGTGTGTGTGTGTGTGTGTGTATTCTCTTAGGAATGTTATTCGTGTTTCTTCGAAATATTAAATAACAGCCAGACTAGTTGCAGGATAATTTTGTATAAGTAATTATACACGGATTCTGTACACTTACAAGAAAATCGGCGATGTTACGGTATAAGTACCGGTACCGTAACATCGCCAGAAAATCCTTATACACTTATGAAATTTTCAGTGGTGAACCATACAGCAGCTATTTTTCATTGAAAACACACTTGATTAGACCAAATAGTAGAATCGAAGGTCTTGTGAACCTTCTCATTGATAATCACACACACACACAAGAGAGAGAGGGTGGGGGTACTGCATCATTTCGAAGATTCTGGCTTGTAAAAGTTTGAAAGTTTGCGCTGTCCCATATCAAACATACATTATATGAAAAATTGTCATGTTAATGATTGTAGCATCTAAATGTAGCGACATCGCAAGCTAGATCCGAACAAATTTGATTTTTATGTGTAATAAATTATTTAACCCTTCGTCGTTTTGTTCCTACTAAAAATGTTTCTCTCGACAGCAACTAACAAAGAATTAAAAGAAAAAGGATTAACAACCTATTACTAAAGTTTTCGTTTTTCTTGTCCGCTTGTGGGACAGCTACTAATATGTACACAGATATTTATATATGATTCAGTTATAGGAATTCTGAGGCGCTTTTTGTCACGTGCCCCTGTCGCCCGATTTTATGCCCTAGATTTCGGTCCCACAAGAAATTCCTTTATAACATAACCAAATTAATAAGACTGATAAAATTACATGACTTCAGTTTTTATTGGTTAGTTTCAGCCAATACTTTTGGTGTGTTTGATTTTCAAGAAACAGTTTGTTAGGGGTCTCGTTTTCACAATAGAAATGAACTGTTTTCTATCGCAGTCAATGAAGTCAAAGAACAAATCAACAAGATTCCACGGCCATGCTAGAGCACCGCCTTTAGTCGAGCAAATCGATCCCAGGACTTATTCTTTGTAAGCCTAGTACTTATTCTATCGGTCTCTTTTTAGGTTACGGGGACGTAAATACACTAGCATCGGTTGTCAAGTGATGTTGGGGAGACAAACACAAGCACATACATATACATATATACGACGGGCTTCTTTCAGTTTCCGTCTACCAAATCCACTTTGGTCGGCCCGAGGCTATAGTAGAAGACACTTGCCCAAGGTGCCACGCAGTGGGACTCAACCGGGAACCATGTGGTTGGTAAGCAGCTACTAACAAGACAGCAACACTAACAAAAGAAGAGAGAAATAGAGGATAGATCACTACATTGTAGTAGAATAATTGCCTGTCAGTTAGATAAAGGATTTTTGTGAGGATACAATAAAAAAATGTTGTGTGTGTGTGTGTAGAAGCTTCTTAATATTTGGCGTTTAATATTCTAATTTTTTTTTTGGGGGGGGGGGATATGTTTTACGAATGGATGATAAATTAACATTCACAATATTTCATTTTTATATTCCAAATGATAATTGATGTGCACTTTGATTCCGGACACATTTATTCTACAACACACGAACAATATATGCTGTCAAATTACCAGAAAAAAACTCCATTAAGATCTTGTTTTTCTGTTAATATCTTTTATATGTCAGGTCACTCTCGAGTGCTACTGGTAACTTGTAACCCCGTACAATCTGTCGCATGGTCGGGTCTTTGGTGAATAAACCAGTAAGCAACCAAACTTGCTTGATGAGAAGGGTGATTTAGACGCCCTCCGGAATGAAAAACTAAACCTATCAAAGGGCAGAAAAATTCGTATAAGTCAACGGCCTTCCAATAGTTTATAGATAGAGGAGTTAAACTCAATGACGATAAATTCCCGAGCCAGGGTCACAGTGAAGTCAAGGGGAGCAGCATGTCAGCTGTGAAGAATTGATCTTAATTCGTCGAAATTACACGCCACTGTCTGAGTTAAAGAACGTTCTCAGCCAATGGTCAGTCTAGGGTCAGTCAATCCAGTTAGTAGGTTACTGCCAGTTGATGGAATTGTCAATTCATCATCTCACTTTGGCTAATTAAAAACACTAAGCAGTTCTGGAACCTCAATGAGTCACAATTTGAAGTTGGATGACTAGCAGTAGTATCTTTTATTTTTTGCTTGTTGCAGTCATTGGACTGTGGCCATGCTGGGGCACCACTTTGAAGGATTTTTAATCAAACAAATCAACCCCAGTACTTGTATTTTTTAAAACCTCATACTTATTCTGTCTGTCTCATTTGCTAAGCCACTGAGTTACAGGGACATGAACAAACCAACATTGGTTGTGGAGTAGTGGTGGAAGACACACACATAGTTACATACATATAAAACCAGCTTCATTCAGTTTCCATCTACGAAATCCACTCACAAGGCTTTGGTTGGCCTGGGGCCATGGTAGAAGACATTTGTCCAAGGTGTTACACAGTGGGACTGAACCCAGAACTATTTGCACTGAAGGGCATCATTTTAATGGAAAGGTTTTTCAGGTCCTGTAACTTGGCTTTTTGTCCTTCAGTGTCTGTGATAGAGCAATTGATCTTGAAATTGCTTGTGTGGGTTAAATCTGCAAGTGTGGCTGTGTGGTAAGAAGTTTGCTTCCTAATCACAAGAGTTCCAGGTTCAGTCCCAACATACGGCACCTTAGGCAAGTTTCTTCTGCTATAATCATGGGCTGATCAAAACCGGGTGAGTGGATTTGGTAGAGGGAAACTGAAAGAAGCCCATTGTATATACATATATACCATATATTTTTCCATTTATTGTGTGTGTGTATGTGTTTGTCTCTCACCACTTGATGATCGGTGTTTGTTTGTTTATGTCCTATAATTTAGCAGCTCAGCAAAAGAGACCAGAGGAATAAGCATCAGGCTTAAAAACAAAGTTGATTCATTCAAATAAAAATCCTTCAAGGTGGTGCCCCAGCATGGCCATAGTCCAGTGACTGAAACAGGTAAAAAATAAAAGATGTATTATATGTTTGTCTACATCTGAGATAAGAAAACAAATTGGGAACACAAAACACAAACACAACGTTACACAAACATGCTTTGTTCATCCTATGTGAATATTTGCAAATTTCTCCTTTTTTTTTTTGTATAAAGTATAACTAGTTCGTCCAGCACTCTACAATAGAAAAACAGGTTCTGATTAAAAGGGGTGAGTTCAATGGACAATGAAAATAATGACTTCTTATTTCAAAACAGGGAAAACTATTAAACAATTCTGCTTTGCTTGTAAAATTAGTTAGAGAACACAGCCTAAGTAAATACATAATCCTTCCTACTAAAGGCTCAAGGCCTGAAATTTGTGGGGAAGGGGTTAAGTCGATAACATTGACCCCAGTACTCAACTGACAGGAATTTGAACTCTGAACATGAAGATGGGTGAAATACCTATTTCTTTACTACCCACAAGGGGCTAAACACAGAGAGGACAAACAAGGACAGACAAACGTATTAAGTCGATTATATCGACCCGAGTGCGTAACTGGTACTTATTTAATCGACCCCGAAAGGATGAAAGGCAAAGTCGATCTCGGCGGAATTTGAACTCAGAACGTAACGGCAGACGAAATACTGCTAAGCATTTTGCCTGGCATGATAATGATTCTGAAATACATTATGCAAAACACGACCTTGGATTCAGATAGAAAGACAACTAAAGCTTCAGCTTGGGCTTAACAGGGCTGTGTGGTAAGAAATTTGTTTCCCAACCACATGGTCCTGGGTTCAGTCCCACAGCACAGCACCTTGGCAAGTGTCTTCTACTATAGCCTTGGGCTGACCAAAACCTTGTGAGTGAATTTGGTAGATGGAAACTGAAAGAAGCCCATCATGTGAGTGTGTGTGTGTGTTTGTCCCCTACCACTGCTTGACAACCAGTATTGATGTGTTTATGGCCCTGTAACTTGGTAGTTTGGCAAAAGAGACCAATAGAACAAGTACCAGATTTTAAAACAATAATTACTGGGGTTGATTTGTTCAACTAAGATTCTGCGAGGTGGTGCCCCAGCATGGCCACAGCCTGATAGTTGCAACAAGTAAAAGATAAAACGATAGAAAAAAAAAGATCAATGAGAAAAAGGAAGAAAACCGTGTGTGTGTGTGTGTGTGTGAGTTTGACAAAAGATTTCATTTTGGTGATAGATTTTTCTGTAAAATCTTGGCAAAAATTGGTCATACACATCATTGCAACCCTCATCATCGTTTAATGTCCATCTTTCCATGCTTGCATAAATCAGATGAATTTTCTGTGGCCAGACACTCTTCCTGTTTCCAATCATTTTTTGTTTCTAAGTTAGGACATATCTCCTCAACACCAAAACATGTCTCAGAAGATTGGAAACAAAGAACTCTGCTTGCAGGACAGTGACGCTTGCTTACAGCTATCATGTGATGTCAAGACAAGGAGACAGCAACACACACGCACACATAAAAACATACACACACACACTCTCAAAAACCTACACACATGCATACATATATAGATATAGAATGGGTTTCTTTTAGTTTCCATCTACCAAATCCACTCACAAGGCTTTGGTTTGCCCTTTGCTGTTGTAAAAGGTACTTGCTCAAGGTATACATAATGGATCTTCTGAACCCAGAACTATATTGTTGGGAAGTAAATTCCTGATCTTGTATTTATACTAGAAAGAAATTTATTATTATTATTATTATAATAATAATATATTATTATTATTATTATTATTATTATTATTAAGTGAGAGAGCAGTGCATGCCATCAAAGTGACATTTCGGTAAAATATACAAAGCCCAGTATAACTATCATGACTAACCGTCTGATAAGGGTACACCAGGCATATACATCACAACCATATGTGCGCAACATGGTAATCTCATATCAAGATAAACAGGGCATGACCTTGCAGGTGGGGGCCCAGTTAGAATTTTCTTCAGGTCGAGTAGCCCATCACCCACTCAAAAGGTCCCTGAATAAGAGTTGTTTAAGGATGTTCAATGAAACACTCATGTTTCCAAAGGAAAATAGTCCAAACCCCAAAGAATTCCCCTTAACACATGGCTATGATGCTCCCCCACTACTTCTGCTCATGATCAGAGATGTACATATTGTCAGCCACTAAGGAATATACTCAACTGGTTATGGTCAAGCAACTGACAAGCAAATCTGTGGTATTCTTGTAGCCCATCTTTTATACCAAGACAAAACAATGTACATGATAACAGTTCCAATCAGTTAAGATCAAAAGTCATGAGAGCCACAGCCCGGAACTGCATCAGGGCATTTATTATTATTTGATGCAAAATCTCAGCTTATTTTGCTGGGTATGATGGAAAGTGTCAGCTGTCCACAGCCAGCAGACTAAGGTGACATTTGTTTATTGTTATTGCATACGTCTGTAGTTGGAAAAAAGGAAAGGAAAAAATCAGGGTACCCATGGTTTTTTTATGGGAGTTTTCCATGAGCAGCCCTCAAATGTCTCCTCCCTATTGAGGATCACACATTGCTGATTTAAAAAAATTTTGCTTACCAGCCACATGGTTCTGGGTTCAGTCCCACTGTGTGGCACCTTGGGCAAGTGTCTTCTACTATAGCCTTGGGCCGACCAAAGCCTTGTGAGTGAATTTGGTAGACGGAAACTGAAAGAAGCCCGTTGTATATATGTATATATATGTGTGTGTGTGTATATGTTTGTGCGTCTGTGTTTGTCCCCGCCAACATCGCTTGACAACCGATGCTGGTGTGTTTATGTCCCCATAACTTAGCGGTTTAGAAAAAGAGACCGATTGAATAAGTACTTGCTCGACTAAAGGCGGTGCTCCAGCATGGCCACAGTCAAATGACTGAAACAAGTAAAAGAGTAGTCTTGTTTACATGCAAAACCCTCACAACAACAACACAATCACACACATAAACACACACATTCTTTGTTTTGTCCTGTACTATCCATAATGTTTTTCTTAATGTAAACCCTTGTAGTTAACAAAGAAATCATTATTATTATTATTATTGTAGGAGAGTAGTGTAGAGGGAATCAGGTTGGGTTGGGGACACACCACTTCCTATGTTAAAGTTTTTGAAGACAGCTACTCTAACAAAAGAAGAGAGAAATAGAGGATAGATCACTACATTGTAGTAGAATAATTGCCTGTCAGTTAGATAAAGGGTCTTTGTGAGGATACAATAAAAAAATGTTGTGTGTGTGTGTGTGTGTGTAGAAGCTTCTTAATATTTGGCATATAATATTCTAATTTGATTCTCATACCAACAACTTCCCAAGCATTAACCTTTCCCCTGCATAAATTTTATCCATTCAAAAATTCATTATCTTTAACAGCAAACAGCAGTTTTATGTCCCAATCCCTCTTTTGTTGCAGAATGTCATGTCTGAAACTATTTTCTGTTGAGATATGTCGTGACTTGTTGAAAATACCAATCCTATATTTTGGAAGATATTTAACATGATTACTGAAATAACCTTGAAATTTAATTTTACAGCTGTTCGGCAAAAGAGACCGATAGAATAAGTACTGGGCTTACAAAAGAATAAGTCCCGGGGTCGATTTGCTCTACTAAAGGCGGTGCTCCAGCATGGCCGCAGTCAAATGACTGAAACAAGTAAAAGAGTAAAGAGTAAAGAGAGTTAAAGGATCAAGGGACCTCGCCAAATATGTGATCAAAGACATTCCAACAATGGCTGTCCTACTTTTTTTTCCAGAAAAACTAAATGTCTCCTATTTTAACCCTTTTACTTCAGAAGTCAGATATATCCACTCAAAAGTTCATTGCTCTTAACTGCAGAAAGCAATTTTGTATCTTAGTCTGTCTCTTGTTAAAGAATGTCATGTTTTAAACTATTTTCTGTTGAAATATGCCAAGTTTAGTGAGGCAGCGTGACCTGCAGAAAATACCAATCCTATATTTAGCATCGTTACTGTGAATAACCATGAAATTTGATTTTGCAGTTATAGGGTTAGAATAAGCAGAATCACTGAAGCATCAGACAAAATATTTTAAGGTCTTTGTTTTGGCTCTTTCCATTCTGAGTTCAAATCCTGCCAAGGTCAGCTTTGCCTTTCACCCTCTAGGGTCAACAAAATAGTGTACCAAGCGAAAACTGGGAGTTCATTTAATCACTACTGTCTCCACACCCACAATATTGCAGACTTTATGCTTATATCAGCATATTAGTAGACTGCTGGAATTGTGAGTGCGTCAAACAAAATGTTATATGATATTTATTCTGAATCTTTAGATTCTGAGTTCAAAACTCACAAAGATCATCTTTGCCATTCATACATCTAGCATTAATAAAATAATTCTGTTGTGTCTGGGGAGAGTCATTTTCTTTTCGTGCCTTATAATTTAACACACTCACCAGTAAAATTTCCACTTATTTCTTATTTTTATTTTCCTAAAATTTTTGTTACATCTTGCAACCTTTTCAATAGTCTTGACTACTGGAAAGGTTGCAAGACAACGAAAAGTTTAGGAAAATAAAAATAAGGAATAAGTGGAAATTTTACTGGTGAGTGTGTTAAATTATAAGGCACAAAAAGAAAATGACTCTCCCCAGACACAACAGAATATGCTTCAACACATGAACTCATATAAAGAATCTTGCAAACCAAATCCAAAAACGAAATATTAATAAAATAAGTTTTTGCTCAAGTAATAGACTTATAATCAACTGCTACTTCCAGTCCAATTCCTTGTGTAGTTCTTACATTTGAAATTATTATCATCAAGGAATATGGAACCAGACAAAAATACCTTGTGGTATTAGCTACATAATTTTTTTACATTGTAATTTCACATCCTTTTGAGGTTGATTAAATAATTAACAGTCCACAATTGAGGTGATTTAAACCTTTTGTTACCAACCCGACTGAAACTGCCTCTGGCTCTGTAGTACAAATGTCTTGTTTTCTTAAGTTTTTAATTAAAATCTTCCACCAAACCTTAGTCACAATTGATGTTCCTAACACTAGCTGAATGATAACTAAGTTATTTTACTAAATTCTTTGTTATATCTAAAATAATTGAGAGAAACACAGAGCATCTCAAAATAAATACAGTAACAAAAGGGTTAAAGTGATGACAATTCCTCCACCAGTATCTGTAGGTCTGTATTAACCCTCTAGCACTTAAACAGGCCATATCCAGCTCAAATGTTCTACATCTTTTATGTTCAAGCTGGCCAGATCTGGCCTCTCACACCTACCCTAAATTTCTTTCTAAAAATATACAGTCGTGTCATCAAAATCTCAGAGCTGTGAGATAAGCCATGATTAATTCAAAATAGTATGAATAAATAAGCATTACATTTGAAAGAGTAATCTCAATCTAAAGGCTTAAACTGGCCATATCTGACCCAAATATTCTACCTGTTTTTATGCTCAAACCAGCCAGTCCTGGCTTCTCACACATACCTTACAATGTCATTTTTTGACAGAGAGATCTGAATACTGAAGATTTAATCAATGATCAGTTAGTTCGCACTCTGGTTGTCTTCATTTCTTGGCTGAAGAAACAACTTCAAATACTTAACAAATATAATTTACAGATTTATAGGCATAGGAGTGGCTGTGTGGTGAGTAGCTTGCTTATGAACCACATGGTTGTGGGTTCAGTCCCCCTTGGGTAAGTGTCTTCTACTATAGCCTCGGGCCGACCAAAGCCTTGTGAGTGGATTTGGTAGATGGAAACTGAAAGAAGCCCATCATATCTATATGTATATATGTGTATGTGTATATGTTTGTGTGTCTGTGTTTGTCCTTCAACATCGCTTGACAACTGATGCTGGTGTATTTACGTCCCCGTAACTTAGTGGTTCGGCAAAAGAGACCAATAGAATAAGTACTAGGCTTACAAAGGATAAGTCCTGGGGTCGATTTGCTCGACTAAAAGCGGTGCTCCAGCATGGCCACAGTCAAATGACTGAAACAAGTAAAAGAGTAAAAGATTACTAAAATCATTTCATTCAGCAACTATTGGCAGATCTTCCCTCACCAAAATTGTACTTCTAAGTTCATTTATCAGCTTCTTAATCCATTTATCTTTTTTTCCTTTTTTTATTTCACTTTTTATTAGTTTTATTGCTTTTTCCTCTACATGGAATTTTGTCATGTTTTACAGGGGTTCCAAAAGAAACAGCAGAAAAAATTTTAAAATATAGAGGATTTTTTGAATTGAAAGAAGATGGCGAGCTGTTTAAAGCAATTACGGGCTACGTAGAAGATCCTAGTTTAAATAAAACATATAATTTCAAGATGAATGAAACTTTCACTGATACAGATAACTTTGGACAAAAATTTACTGTGAGTTAATTTTTTTGGTACCTTATATTATTTGTTTCCTTTTTATTTATTCCTCTCATGCACACGAATGTAAACTTCCTTATAAAACAACTGCAGGAGAATTACTTAGCTGAGAGGAAACCATTTTAATGACCCCCTGAGGAAACTATGTGTGGATGAATGGATTGTGAGGGCTGTACAAGCTATGTGCAAATATGCCGTAAATAAAGTGAGACTCACTGACAAATTCAGTGATGGATTTATCATGCCTCGTGCCAACTGGCCTCATGCCAGTGGCACGTAAAAAGCACCATCCGATCGTGGCCGTTTGCTAGCCTCGTCTGGCACCTGTGCCAGTGGCACGCAAAAAGCACCCACTACACTCTCGGAGTGGTTGGCGTTAGGAAGGGCATCCAGCCGTAGAAACATTGCCAGATCAGACTGGGCCTGGTGCAGCCTTTGGCTTCCCAGACTCCAGTTGAACCGTCTAACCCATGCTAGTATGAAAAGCGGACGCTAAACAATGATGATGATGATGATGATGTAGGTGTCCATCAAGACTGAGTCATCTATTCATCAGTCATAGAGGCCATTACAGAGGAGTTTAAAACTGGCTGTCCATGGGAATTCTTGTAGTTCTTACAGCTAAATCTATAGTGGAATTAGAGAGGAAATTCCAAGCATGGAAACTAAACCTGAACTCAAAAGTCTTCAAGGTAAACTTTGCTAAGTATGACAGAAATGTTTGTAATTAGGACAGAAGACAGGAGACTGACACCATCATGAAAGTGGTCTTACTTGATATACAGAAGCAGTATAGGTATGAAGTCCAGATGCTGTATCCAATGTAAGCTAAGGACAAAGAAAGGGTGTAGTGGAATCACAGGTGGACTAACAGAGAAAGCAAGGTTTGAATGTGACAGATGCGCTGAAGCAATAAGTACAATGAGCACACTGGAAATAGATTCTCTTAAATGGAGAATAAGAAATAGTTGATTGGTGTAATTAGCAGAGAAGGTGGTTTCCCTGAAAAGATAGTACTTAGTGTTAGAATCGACTATAAAAGTTCAGGAAGCTATTACTGCTACTAATACCAAAGGTTTTCTTATTCAGCGTGAAGGACAGATTGTATGATACTTGTGTTAGAACTGTGTTACTTCATGGTAGTCAGACATGGTCTTTGAGGGCAGAGGACTTGAGAAAATTGAAAAGAAATGAAGCAAGTTTGCTTTGTTGGAGCAACAAAGTATAAATGTGATGAGAGAGGAAACTGGACGCAAGAGGAATTAGATGTAATGTGCACATAAGAAAACTGCAACAGTATGGATATGTGATGCATGTGGATCAGCCTATAAAGAAGCACAAATCACTTAATGAGGCTGGAAGAGGGAAACCCAAGAAAACATGGAATGAAGTGGTGAGGGCTGATCTCAGGACCTTGAACTTCATAGAGAAATCAGCCATAATTAATACATGATAGTGTACACTTTGATTAATATACTGACTCTACTGACAAATATACAAGTGCTTTTTTTACTTAGATGTGTATATACATGTGTGTGTGTATGTGTGTGTGTGTGTGTGTGTGTAAAATATAGATAGACAGACAGATATATGCCCAACTGGGCCCTTCACCCTGTTTCCTCCTCAAGCCATCCTACCACCCATTATTTCTCCATCACTGACCCCCACCTCTATTACCAGCCTAACTGCAGTATTCTGTTGTTGTGATTAAACATGAGCTGAACTGCATACTTCACAAACTTTCCACTGACATTACTTACCATATATCACTACCTCAAATACTTTCACTTGATGTGCCATCCTTCATTCTTAATATTGCCTTTCTCTACACACACACGATTTCTTTCTGAAGGTGATTGCTTGGTGGAATTGTAGGATGCCATTCAAAATGCTTTGTTGCATCTTTTTTGACTCTTTACATTCTAAGTTCAAATTCCACCGATGTCAACTTTTCCTTTTATCCCTTTAGAACGAATAAAATAACATACCAGTCAGACATTGGGGCCAATGGTATCTCCCACCAATTTCAGGTTTTTTACTTCTATATGAGGCTCTTAATTACCATTTCCATTTTTTCCCTCCTATTTCCCTACAGAAAGTATTGTTTCCTTAAATTCTGTCATTGTATTTTCCAGTTGGTTTGTAAAGTTGAAGATGGCAAATGGTACGATAAATGCACTAACTACTATAATCAAGCAACGATTGAGAGTGTCCGAGAAGTTGTTGGAGATACATTGATAGTGGTGAGTATTTTTACCTCTTCTCTATTATTTGTTTCATTGGACTGTGGCCATGCTGGGGCTATGTCTGGAAAGGTTTCATTTGAATGAATCAACCCCAATATTTTCTTTTTAACTCTTTAGCATTTAAACCAGTCATATCCAGCCCAAATATTCTATTTGTTTTATGTTCAAACTGGCTATATCTGGCCTCTCACACCTACCCTACAATGTTATTCTGAAAACAAATAATCACAGCATTGAAATCTCAAAGCCACATGATAATGCAGGGTTAATTGAAAATTATATGAAATAAATAAGCATTACATTTGACAGAGTGATCTGAATACCAAAGGGTTAAACTTGGTACTTGTTCTATCAGTCTCTTTTGCTGAACTACCAAGTTACTGGGATGTAAACAAACAAACATTGGTTATCAAGTGGTAGAGGAGGGAATAAACACAAACACAGATATCATCTGGTCGCTTCACCACTATTGTCTGTCTCCTTGGAGATACCTATACTCCATTAATTCATTCTCATTCTCCTTCCTAAATGTGAGTGGCCATGAAGCTCCTCTAAAACAAGAACTTACTCTACTCCAACCTGTAGGGATTTGAACCCCAACCACAAAATTATCATTTAGCAATCATGAGTAAGCTACAATCAAATCATGCAAGTTTCACATGAACTAACAACAGAGTATGTCAATCAGAAGGTTTTGAATTGTGTTTAAAGTTATATAATTTCAGTTTTCATCTCAGCCATTAGCCTTTTTAGGTTGGTATTCATGTTCTGTGCTAAATATGTTTTGTCTTTTGATTGTTGAAAAAAAACTGTTATTTGAGTTTCAAGAAAGTGAACATGATTGATCCATTAACATTGAAACCAGCCATATCTACCTGTTTTATGTCCAAACTGGACAGATCTGGCCTCTCGCATCTACCCTGCAAAGTCATTCTAAAAATAAGCAACCACTTCATCAAAATCTTGAAGCTATGAGATACTGCATGACTAATTCAAAACAGCACGGATAAATTAGCATTACATTTGACAGATTAATCTGAATACTTGTAGGATCCGTGGAAATTCTACAGAATGAAAGAGATTAAGAGAAGCTAATTAAGAAAGAGAGAATGGTGCTGCTTTGGCATGTGATCTACAAGGGAGATAACTCCACTGCTCTATTAGTCAGCCAGCTCTGTTTTGTACTGTCCGGCTACCGGTTACTTCAATCTCATAACCTAAAGTAATCTCAATTTAAATTGTAGATCACATGCCAGAAGGCGCCTTTCTTTTTTCTTAAGAAATGATGTGAATTTAGTGCTGGTTTCTTGTAAAAATGCAACTGCCTTTGTCTCATTGCTGATCACATTGTAAAAATCTTTAGCCAACATCTTATGAGTTTTTAGAAATTGAAAATTAAACTAAAGTTATCTCCCTTGTAGATCATATCCTGAAGCAACACCGAAAGGATGATTTGCATTTTTTTTTTTTTTATTTTGCTTAGTTATTTCACTTCCAGTCACAGTAATATATTATATGATTTTCAAAATTTCCTTCTGCTAAGCATCTTATATTTCTCTCTTTCTCTCTACTTCCTCGAAAAACTTTTTAACTATGTAATTCCCCTCTTCATGTCTTAGACATTTCTCTCTTTCCCTTTATCTCTCACTTCCACCAACCACATGAGTGACAGCATGATGCATCGGCTGGCTGTCTCACACACTCTCACATTCCTTCTTCTTCTCTTTCACTTCACCTCCTCCTCCTTTTTAACAACCTAAACCATAAAATGTTGTGGTAAGTAGCTTGCTTACGAACCACATGGTTCCGGGTTCAATCCCACTGCTTGGCACCTTCTTCTACTGTAGCCTGGGCTGACCAGAGCCTTGTGAGTGAATTGGTAGACAGAAACTGAAAGATGCCTGTCGTATATATGTATATATATGTGTTTGTGTGTCTGTGTTTGTCCCCCCCCCCCAACATCGCTTGACAACCGATGCTGGTGTGTTTACGTCCCCGTAACATAGCGGTTCGGCAAAAGAGACCGATAGAATAAGTACTAGGCTTACAAAGAATAAGTCCTGGGGTCAATTTGCTCGACTAAAGGCGGTGCTCCAGCATGGCCACAGCTAAATGACTAAAACAAGTAAAAGAGTAGGTAGAAGAATTATATTATAGATTTAGTTCAATAAAAAAAGAAGTACTTCTCATTATCAACACACCACCACAACCATCACCACCATTATCATCATTATAGTTTTCAGTAACAAAGCTCATTTCATTTCATTTCAGTCCAGCTGTTTGTTTATATCTACTTTTTCTTGATATCACAGTATCTCTACTCTAACAATTCAAACACTATCTGCTTTTTTCTTTCTCTCTTTATCTGCCTTTCTTTAACCTCACCACCAGAACATCACCCTCTGCTAAACATTGTATCCTAAACATATCTTTTTCTTTATACCTTTCCCTCCTCACCCTACAGCATATTGTTAACACTTCTCTCTCCCTCTTTTCTCTCACCATCCTTTCTTTTCTCTTGCTCTTCGCCTCTCTCTTCAACTAACCATGTGACTTATTTGACTCTTCTTATACATCTTTCTCTACTTCTTTCTTCTCTACTAACACTCTTCCCCCCTCTCTCTCTCACTACACCTCTACCTCTTTAATTAACTAAAGTATAACAGGCAAACGAACAAGCAGATTATTATATAGAAGGTTAAATAATGGATATGAAAATTACATATGAATGTAGCAATCTAATATCTATTCTTAGTTTAAACTGTTTTGCTTCTGTGATATTGGTTGGGAGTTTAATGAGATAAGCAGGATCCTATATTTCCTTGTTTTTTTAAATAATTATCATGTTTATATGTAAACAAAGTCATATATTTGTGTGTGTGTGTGTGTGTGTGTATGTACATATTTATATATGTACAGTTTTGTATTTGAAATATGTAAAAGAAAATAGGTGTATTTTTAATTTTAATTTTCTGTTATTTACAGACAACGACTTGTGATGGACAGACAATGGTTTCAAAATTCAAAAAATAATAAAAATTAAGAAGAAAATGAAATTTGCAAAAAATGCACTTGCGAATATAACATAATAATAATAATAATAATAATAATAATAATAATAATAATAATAGGAATTCCTAACTGGAGGGTTGATTAAAATAACCCAAGTATTTTGCTGATACATATTGTAATAAACTGGAAGACTGGAAGACAAAATCACATTTGGCTGGATTTAAATTAGAAAGACAAAATAATGGAATTAAATACTGTAAAACCATTTTGTTAGCTGTTCTATTGCTTCAAACAACATCAACAATAACAATTGTAATATTAACATCAAGTCTTCTTAAATAAAAAAACAAACAATTATATTGTTTAATTATATAGGCTTTTGTTTATTTTCTTTCTTTACATTGTTTTAACTTTTCTTCTTGTTTACTGACTAGAATGGCATTTATAAATTTCTTTTATTTCCTTCGCCATAGCGAAGGCAGAGGTATTGTTTTCAGTTGTACTTGTTTGTCCATGGACAAGATATCTCAAGAACCACTGGATGGATTCAGAGGAAACTTTCAGAGATGTTTGGCCTCTTGACTGGCATGAACTGATTAGATTTTTGGGATTGTTCTGGTGCCAGACCAGGATTCTGGATTATTCATTTATCAAAATATTAATCATAGCTTTTTATAACTCCATAATTGTAAATTCATGTTATTGACTCCATTTGAGTTATTTCCCTTAATTCATTACCTCTGCCTTAGCGAAGGTGGAGGTATTGTTTTTCAGTTGTGTTTGTTTATTTGTCTGTGGACAAGTTATCTCAAGAACCGCTGGATGGATTCGGATGAAACTTTCGGCAATGTTTGGCCTCTTGACTGGCATGAACTGATTAGATTTTGGGATCGATCCAGTACCAGACAAAGATTCTGAATTATTTTCCCTGTTTTTTTACTTAATTTTTGAGAGTAGTTGGGTTCGTTTTTAATATTCTCATTTGTGAGAGCAGTCGAGTTTATTTCAGATATTCTCATTTTAAAAGTCATCCCTGGTTAATCATTGAGAGGACGTTGATGTTGCCTTGGCGGAGGTTTGTGCTCTCTGAGTGCTCTTGTTTTATTTGTTAGCAGCTTGAAGTTCTCTTACTCATTAAACTTTTCTGTCTTCCTGTCAGTGCCAATCTATGGAAACATGGTGCAGCATCTTCCATCCCAAAATCACAGATTCTTCCAACTACCAAACCTCTATCATCACCTTCACCTATTAATACAATAGAGATGGTCATGAATAACTTTTTCCTTCAATATCTTATATAACCTCTCTCTCTCTATCTGTCTATCTATCTATCTGTCTATCTATCTATCTATCTATCTATCTATCTATCTATCTATCTATCTATCTATCTATCAACACAATCCCTTTTGATTGCCTTTTTTCTCTTTCCCCCGATCCCTTTTGATCGGAATTTTACATTTGTTTCCTTTTTCATTCCTTTTTTCTTTTTCCATCTTCGAAAAGAAAAGCTCAACATTTGTATTTGTCCCCTCTGTATTCAGCCCTGTGTGGCCCATAAAGAAAATTATCTATCTGTCTATCTTTGTCAGTCTTCAGTTTCCATTAGCATCCAATCTACCAAAGACTTTCTCCTCTACATCACACTGCAGTGGTTTCTGTCAAGTGGTTGGTTACCAGGATGGAATTGCAGACTGGTTCAGGTGCTTGGGCCTTGCATGAAAAAATCTCTTCCTGAACTCCCTCAAAACCTCCACAAAGTACTCTTTGTTGACTGTCAGGCCTGAGGGAACCCAGTGGATCGTTAACTTCCCAGTGAACTTACAGAGCCTGGTCTCTTGTACCACTGAAAAACAGATGCTCAGCTCATACAATTTAATCCATAAGCGGTCTGGAGCATTTCATAGGTTTCTGTGGCATTTTCACCCAGTTTAACACAAAACTTTTTTTCCATTATGAGCTTCCATATTGTCTTCACATTGCGACTGCATTCTGAAACTCAAGTAGTCAACTGTGACAAGAAATGTTTAGCAGCATGGATTCAAAGTACTGATGAAGTAATGATGAAGATGAATGCAATGCAATAGCATCTATTATGAAAATCTATCCGGCTTTTGCTAAAATTTCATTTCATGCATTTCAGATTCATTCTCAGTAGAACAGGCTATTTTAACCAGCTTATAATTGCATTGTGGAATGAACTGACATCCCTGCATGTAATTGTCAGTGGACTGGACGAGTCGGATCTATTCAGTTTGGCTCACAGATTTTTTAATTAATTTTCTTCTAACTAAACAGTTTGAAACTTCGTATACTGGTGGAATGTATTATGCAGAACATGGTTTACTTTGAACAGTTTTGACAAAATTTGGTATTTTAGAAATTATTTCATGTTAAAGTTTTCGTATTTGGATAATTTCAACCAATCAATGACGTGCTTTCAGTTGAAAAAAGTTATTGCTGTTTGCGATAGTAATCAAAGAGCAACAACTTCCAGGTCATCTCTACGAAATGTCACCACTCTGTTCTGTTTTATTTATTGTTTACTGCCTGTGTTGCATATTACATGCTTTTTTTTGGGGGGGGGTTCTTGCATCAGAGTAACCAGTAAACACTGAAGAATCAACATCAACAAGGAACAAATATTATTTGCATATTTTTATTCGTTTGCCCAACATCGGTGTTTTATCTGCACATAAAGCACACCAGTGTTTAAAAGACCTATAGAGCTATAAGTCTGCAAAATAAACCAAATACAACAACTTTAACATGAAATAACTTCTAAAATATGTATGTATGTGTGTGTGTGTGTATGCATATATATTTGTATGCCTGTATGTATGTGTAGCTCTGAGGAAGTGCTACAAAGACTGCCTCAAGAAGTCTCTAACAGCATGTCAAATTAACCACCAATGCTGGTCAGACCTGGCTGCAGACCGTGATGTCTGGCGCCACACAATCTTCAACACAGTCAGCACGTTTGAAGAACAAAGAAGAGACGCACTTAAAGACAAGAGACGCAGGAGGAAGACGCGAGCCACCTCTGACACCACACTGGATGTTACCTTCGTCTGTGGACACTGCTCACAGACCTGCCTTTCCCATATCGGACTTGTCAGTCATGAGCGTGCATGCACACGACGTGGACAGCCTTCCTGATCTTCGTTCGCAAAGCCGAGCCGTGTATGTGCATGTGTATATGTGTTTGTGTGTGTGCTTGTGTCTCCTTCTCACCATCATATAGGCAGACTCTATTGTTTCCAGCCTGCAGTAAAAATATGTCTGGTCATGTGTAAATAATGTCCTACCTGGAAACAGATGAAGGTTGGTGACAGGGAAAGCATTCAGTCTTCTAGGAAATCTGCCTCAACCATTTCCATCTGACCCATGCAAGCATGGAAAAATAGATGTTAACAAATGATGAAAATGATCTATCATCTGCCAATAATTCTACATTATAAAATGCACCTCTTTACATTTGTTTGCACATCATCAATTAATAATAAAACTATAAATCAAATATAATATAATATATAATGAAATTATTGTATACAGTGCTCAGGTGCACCACAACTTGTCAAAAGTGCATATAAAGCATATGCAGTAATGTACAAATGTCTGGACAGTGAACAGTGTATGAGTCAGATGCATGCTTGCGTGTGTATGGAGGGGAGAAAATCAGGTGTAGTGTTGGCAAATCTCAGGAAGCATGGAAGTTTTGAAGGATGCAGTGCTCCGACAACTAACAACTGATGCCGGCAGTCTGTTCCATGCTTCAGCAACTCTCAGCGTGAAAAAATGTTTCCGAAAGTCATGGGAGCTGTGCTGTTTTCTGACTTTGTAAACATGTCCACAGGTGTTAGACAGGTCGAGTTTGAAAAGGTGCTCAGAGTTATATAAAATATTATGCACAACAGCTGCGAGCTTAAGTGATGGTAGACAATGGACAATAAATTCATGAGTTCAATCCTAACTAGAAGCTTTCTGTTATGTCCATCAATAACACAGATAACTCCCCTTGCTTTAGTCCAGTGGATCTCAACCATTTTTTGCCCATGGTCCCGTTTGAGTTCTATTTTACTCTACTGTGCCCCTCATAGTTATTCATTATCATCATCAACATCATCATCATTATCAACATCTAATGTCTGTTTTCCATGCTGGCATGGATTGGAGAGCATGACGGGAACTGGCAAGGCCAGGCACCACACCAGGTTCCATAGTCTGTTATGGTTTGGTTTCTATGGCTGGATTCCCTTCCTAATGCCAACCACTACATGGAATGTCCTGGGAGTTTCTTGCATGGCACCATCACCAGTGCTTTTTACATGCCACCAGCACCCACACCAATATTTTTTACGTGGCACCTTGGTTTTAGGAGGCCAATTCTGTTGCGGTGGTGGTGATGGTGGTGGTGGTGGTGGTAGTAGTAGTAGTAGTAGTAGTGAGAAAGGTGTGAAACATTGAAACCTTCAATTATGCCGGAGAGTTGATAGACTGAGCATTAGAGAGTCGTTTGTGTAGGGCATCATGCAAAGGAACAGACTGACAGAAAACTGGGACAGTGCCCCATAACTTTTGTAGATTAGCGAGGTTGATGTGGTTGATGTCTAATCTGGACATCTTGAAGTTAATGCCTGCAGGGAAAACAATTGGCAGGAAGTGAAGCAAGAATATGGTCTGAATAGTTGCAAAGCCAAGGTGGTTGTGCTAAACTGGGCTGCATATTTGGCAGAGTGATGGAGACCATTAGCAAGGAATTCTTTGAGTAGGGAATTCCTCATGCAAGACATGGTGGAAGGCTTTTTCTTATGTCAAGGACAATACTAGTGCTTCAGTTAGGGTTCTTAAGAGAAAGAGACTGTTGTGGAGTGATGTGGAAGAGAAGGTCTTTTGTAGGTTGGATGCTAATGGAAACTGAAGACTGACCGGGTGGGGTGGAGATAGAGAGAGGGGAGCAAGATAGAGGGAAGGGAGAGAGAGAAGATGGGAGAGGGGGAGAGCAAGAAAGAGGAAAGGAGAGGGGAGAGAATTTATATGAGATGTTGAAAGAGGAAGCTGTTCATGACCATCACTACCATATCTCATCTCCATCATTCAGTCACACAGCTTGCACAGATACCCTAGACTTTCTATCATCATCCAGTTCTATTGTTCACCATATGCAACAGGTCAGAGGGGTCACAGTTTGTCATCAAAAATTTTCTTGGTATAAGTCTTGGCCTGTCATCCCCTGCTAGCTCTTCCTTCTGTAGGCTTCCGTAAAAGAACCTTACTAACAATTTCGTGTTTAGCTCTCCAATCATTTGACTTTATCATATTAATGAGATGTTATTAGTAAGGGTGATAGTGGTTTGGTAGAATCAGTGATTTTTGAGGAATGGATGGAAAACACTGCACCATGTTTCCGTAGATTACATAGACAGGAAGATGGAAAAGTTTAATGAGATAGAGAACTTCTCATCTTTAACAATTAAAATAAAATGAATTCATAAATACTTATTTCTTTATTACCCACAAGGGGCTAAACACAGAGGGGACAAACAAGGACACATAGGTATTAAGTCGATTACATCGACACCAGTGCGTAACTGGTACTTAATTTATCAACCCCGAGGATGAAAGGCAAAGTCGACCTCGGCGGAATTTGAACTCACAACGTCACGCAGACGAAATACCGCTAAGCATTTCGCCCGGCGTGCTAACGTTTCTGCCAGCTCGCAGCCTTCATAAATACTGTTCTAGTTAGCAAACAAGAAGAAAAATCAAAATAATATAAATAAAATTTGAAAAAAACTCGTATAATTCACAATTTAATTGCTTCTTTTATTCAAAGTGACATGATGTTGATATTACAATTATTCTTGTTTTTAGAATCAACAAAACAACAAACAAAATGGTCTTGCAGTATTTTGTCCCATTATTTTTTCTTTCCAGATCTGGTTTTGTCGTTTATTTTTCTGGATTATTGTAATATGTGTCGATAAAATACTTGGATTATGGATTATTTTAGTCAACTCTCCGGTTAGAAATTTCTATACTATGTTGGTGTTTGCAAATGTGTTTTTTTTTTCCAATTTCATTTTCTCCTTAATTCTTATCCTCTTTTGAAATTTGAAACCAATGATTTTCCATTACAAGTTGTTGTCTGTAAAGAACAAAAGATTAAAATGTTATATATTTCAAATACAAAACTAGATACAGCTACAACATCGATTTTCTGGACACAGACAGTCCCAAACCTGCTGTAATCCACATTGGTCTACAGCAGGGGTAGACTGAGAGTATTAAGGGCCCTTGCGCATAACTGTATACCAGACCCTGTACCACTGATTTAATAGAGTGAACATGTAGAGTGCAGGCCCCTCAGAGCTCCAGGCCTTCGGGCAGTGCCCAAGTGACCAATGGCTCAGTCCACCCTTGGTCTACAAACAGGAACTTCAAATTCCTGCAGCCTCCAGACTAGTTTAATGGTACTTTACACATAGTAGTACCTTGCACAACACAGCATCAATATATATATATATCACACACACACACACACACACACACACATATATATATATATATATATATATATATATATATATATAGCTGAAAGATCAAAATTAATCAAAGGACATACTAAGTATGTCTACCTGCTGGAAATAACAGTCAAAACTTATTTAAATCATTAAAATACATACATACACACACACACACACACACACCACACACATATATATATATATATATATATATATATACGGCATCCAGCCGTAGAAACATTGCCAGATCAGACTGGGCCTGGTGCAGCCTTCTGGCTTCCCAGACTCCAGTTGAACCGTCCAACCCATGCTAGCATGGAAAGTGGACGCTAAACGAAGATGATGATGATGATATATATATATATGCATATATATATATATATGCATATATATATATGTGTGTGTGTGTGTATACACACATAAATACACATACACATACACACACACACTCATGCACGCACGCACACACATACACACAAGCAATTATTGATACTTACCACAACCATTTTGTCTCCCATAACTTCTCGGACATTCTCAATTTCTGCTTGATTATAAGATTCAGTCAATTTATCATACCATTTGTTACCTTCAACTTTACAAACCAACTGGAAAATTACAATGAAAGAATATTAACATTGTGGGAGCGATACTTTCTGTAAGGAAATAGGAGGAAAACAAAATAATACAGCAGTCATCAGATGAGGCTGAATGGAAAAGTTTGGCCTGGGCTTTTTGCTAATGGAGGCCTGAAAACCCCACATCTGATTTATGGGTTTCAGAGGTGTAGTGGAATAAAATTCATGGATTAAAGAGCATAGACCAATACCAAAATGAACAAGGTTTGCTCTTAAGTTCATTGGAGTTACCATGAAATGCAAGTTGAATTTTTCAAACTAAAGTATACAGACAAAAAACTCTGGGGTGACTTATACACCAAGATAATTTTAGAGGACCAAGCATTCCATATAAAATGTCACAGAATTTGGGAAAATAATGACAACATTTGAATATTTATATTACATAATTACACCATATATTACATCAATTTGTATGTTGGAAAATACAAGCCATTGACCAACATGTCACGATTCAGGTAGCTTAAAATCCACTCCAATTGGCTAATATAAAATTGTGCTCATGATGGCAAGGTGTGAAAATTTCCTTTTTGTTACACCGCACGTTCCGATGACCTCTACTCAACTCCCGACGTCTAGACTTCTCCCACTATATCTACATATTGGGCTAGCCTACTTCATCATCTGGGGGCGTCCACACAACACTTTTTAAATTACAAATAGGCCCTTGGGAGGAAAGAGATTTTCAATATGATTTTTTTTCCCCTTCTAAACTCATATACATATATACAAAAATACGTGTGTGGGTTTGTGTGCATAGTGGATGAGAAAATATAACATAAATGTAGAGAGAAAATGATAAAAAAAATATTAAAAGTTTAACTGACCGTAAATTTTTGCCCAAAGAAATCTTTATCAGAGAAAGTTTCATTCATCTTAAAATGATAGGATTTATTGTAAGAAGGATCGCCAACAAAGCCTGTAGTCATTTTAAACAGATCACCATCTTTTACAGTTTCCAGAAAACCTGTATTGGACATCCTTTTATCAATTACTTCCTTCGGAAAGGCTGCAAAATAGGGTAAAATTTCATGTAAAGGAAAATAATAAAATAAGATTTTACTCTTTTACTTGTTTCATTCATTTGACTGTGGCCATGCTGGAGCACCACCTTTTATTCGAGCAAATCGACCCCAGGACTTATTATTTGTAAGCCTAGTACTTATTCTATCGGTCTCTTTTGCTGAACTGCTAAGTTACGG